>NW_012104332.1:2044828-2062724 GCF_000951045.1 Mandrillus leucophaeus
CCTGGTTAATTTTTTGAATTTTTAGTAGAGACGGGGTTTCACCATGTTGGCCAGGTTGGTCTCAAACTCCTGACCTCAGGTTATCCACCCGTCTCAGCCTCCCAAAGTGCTGGGATTACAGGCATCAGCCACTGCGCCTGGCCACAAATAACCCAATTTTTTAAAAAGGCAAAAGATCTTGAATATAGATTTTTCCAAAGAAGCCATACAAATGGCCAAAAGGCACGTGAAAAAGTGCTCAACAGCACTCATTGTCAGAGAAATGCAAGTCAAAACTCCAATGAAGTATTGCCTCACACCTGTTAGAATGGTTATCAAAAAGACAAGGAACGTGAAATTTCGGTAAGGGTGTGGAGAAAAAAGAACTTTTGTATATTGTTGGTGGGAATGTAAGTCGGTACAGCCATTATGAAAAAGAGTATGGAAGTTTCTCAAAAGTTAAAAATAGGGCCAGGTGTGGTGACTCACATCTGCAGTCCCAGCACTTTGGGAAGCTGAAGCAGGGGGATTGCTTGAGCCCAGGAGTTTGAGACCAGCCTCGGCAACATAGTGAGACCCCATCTCTATAAAAAAAATTAGCCAGGTGTGGTGGCACACACCTATAGTCCCAGATACTCGGGAGGCTGAGGTGGGAGGATTGCTCGAATCCAGGAAGTGGAGGTTGCAGTGAATTGAGATCTTGCCACTGCATTCTAGCCTGGGCAACAGAGTGAAGCTCTGGCTCAAAAAAAAAGAAAAAAAAAGAAAAAAAAATTAGGTCCTAGGCGCAACCTGAGTCCTCTCCTCTTGCTTTTCTCCCAGACAGCATGAGCTTTACCACTCGCTCCACCACCTCCTCCACCAACTACTGGTCCCTGGGCTCTGTCCAGCTGCCCAGCTACGTGGCCCAGCTGGTCAGCAGCATGGCCAGCATCTATGCAGGTGCCAGGGGCTCAGGCTCCCGGATCTCGGTGTCCCACTCCACAAGCTTCTGGGGCGGCTTGCGGTCTGGGACCTGGTGGGAATAGGGGATATCCAGAAGGAGACCATGCAAGGCCTGAACGACCATCTGGCCTCCTACCTGGACAGAGTGAGGAGACTGCAGACTGATAAATGGAGGCTGGAGAGCAAAATCCGGTAGCATCTGGAGAAGAAGGGACCCCAGGTGAGAGACTAGGGGTATTACTTCAAGACCATTGAGGACCTGAGGGTTCAGATCTTCGCAAGTACCGTGGACAGTGCCTGCATCATTCTGCAGATTGACAATGCCCATATTGCTGCTGATGACTTTAGAGTCAAGTGTGAGACAGAACTGGCCATGTGCCAGTCTGAGGAGCGTGACGTCCATGGGCTCCGCAAGACCATTGATGACACCAATGTCACTCAGCTGCAGCTGGAGGCAGAGGTTGAGGCTCTCCAGGAGGAGCTGCTCTTCATGAAGAAAATCCACAAAGAGGAGGTAAAAGGCCTCCAAGCCCAGATTGCCAGCTCTGGGTTGACTGTGGAGGTAGATGCCCTCAAATCTCAGGACCTCACCAAGATCATGGCAGACATCCAGGCCTAATACGACAAGTTGGCTCAGAAGAACTGAGAGGAGCTGGACAAGTACTGGTCCTAGCAGACTGAGGAGAGCACCAAGCAGTCCACTGAGATCAGAGCTGCTGAGATGATGCTCACGGAGCTGAGATGTAAAATCCAGTCCTTGGAGATCAACCTGAACTCAATGAGAAATCTGAAAGCCAGGTTGGAGAACAGCCTGAGGGAGGTAGAGACCCGCTATGCCACGCAGATGGAGCAGCTCAACAGGGTTCTGCTGCACCTGGAGTTGGAGCTGGCACAGACCTGGGCAGAGGGGCAGCACCAGACCCAGGAGTATGAGGCTCTGCTGAACATCAAGATCAAGCTGGAGGCTAAGATCGCCACCTACCACTGCCTGCTGGAAGATGGGGAGGGCTTCAATCCTGATGATGCCCTGGACAGCAGCAACTCCATTCAAAGCATCCAGAAGACCACCACCCGCAGGATAGTGGACGGCATAGGGGTGTCTGAGACCAACGACACCAAAGTGCTAAGACGTTAAGCCAGCAGAAGCCGGGTATCCTTTGGGGCGCAGGAGGCCAATACAAAGTTCAGAGGTCATTGGGAAAAAAAATTAAAAATAGAACTACCATACAATCTAGCAATCCCACTTCTGAATATATATCCAGAGGAAATGGAATCAGTATCTCAAAGAGGTATCTGCATTCCCATGTTAATTGCAGCACTATTCACAATAGCCAAGATATGGAAACAACCTAAGTGTCCATGGATGGATGAATGAATGAAGAACATTTTGGTGTGTATATATACAATGGGATATTATTCAAGCCACGTAAAAGAAGAAAATCTTGCAATATGCAACAACATTGATGAAAGCAGAAAACATCATGCTAAGTGAAATAAACCAGACCCAGACAGACACATAACGTATGATTTCACTTGTAGAATCTAAAAAAGTCAGATTCGTAGAAGCAGAGTAGAACGACAGTTGCCAAAGGCTGAGGAGTAGGAGAAATGAAGAGATGTTGATCACAGGATATAAACTTTCAGCTCTAAGATGAACAATTTCTGAGCTTGGCTCAGACCCCTACTTCTAAATAAAAAAAAAAATGATGAACTTCTAGGGATCTACTGAACAGCAAGGGTAGTGTTGAATGTGTTAATTTGATTATGATAATAATTACAAAATCTATACACATATATCAAATCATCATGTTGTATGCCTTGACTATATACAATCTTTGTCAATTAAAATTTTTTTTTTTTTTTTTAGACATAATCTCGCTCTGTCACCCAGGCTAGAGTGCAGTGGCAGGACCTTTGCCTCCCAGGTTCAGGCGATTCTCATGCCTCAGCCTCCCAAGTAGCTGAGATTACAGGCGCCCGCCACCGTGCCTGGCTAATTTTTGTATTTTTCTGTCGATTTTTTTGTTTTGTTTTGTTTTGTTTTTGAGATGGAGTGTCACTCTGTCGCCAGGCTGGAGTGCAGTGACATGATGTCAGCTCACTGCAACCTCCAACTCCCTGGTTCAAGCAATTCTCCTGCCTCAACCTCCCGAGTAGCTGGGATTACAGGAACGTGCCACCATGCCCAGCTAATTTTTTTGTATTTTTACTAGAGATGAGGTTTCACCATGTTGGCCAGGCTGGTCTCACACTTCTGACCTCAGGTGATCCGCCCACCTCGGCCTCCCAAAGTGCTGGGATTACAGGCGTGAGCCACTGTGCTTGGCCTAATTTTTGTATTTTTAATAGAGACGGGGGTTTCACCGTGTTGGCCAGGCTGGTTTCAAACTCCTGACCTCAAGTGATCCACCCACCTCAGCCTCCCAAAGTGCTAAGATTACAGGCATAAGCCACTGCCCCAGCCTACATTTTTTTTTTTGAGATTGTCTTGCTCTGTCACCCAAGCTGTAGTGCAGTGATGCCATCACAGTTCACTTTGACTTCAAACCCCTTGGGCTCAAGCAATCCTCCTGCCTCAGCCTCCCGAGTAGCTGGGTCTATGGGTATGTACCCACCACACCTGGATATATACATTTTTTTGAGATAGGATCTCAATCCCATTGCCCAGGCTGGAGTGCAGTTGCACAATCATGGTTCACTGCAACCTTGACTTCCCCGGCTCAGGTGATCCTCCCACCTCAGCCTCCTGCATAGCTGGGACTACAGGCACACGCCACCATGCCTAGCTAATTTTTGTATTTTTTTGTAGAGACAGGGTTTTGCCTTGTTGCCCAGGCTGATCTCAAATTCCTGAGCTCAGCCAATCTGCCTGCCTCAGCCTCCCAAAGTGCTGAGATTACAGGCATGACTCACCACACCTGGCCTCAACTATTTTAAAAAGAGAGAGACTTGAATACTTACAACAAGAAGCAGAAGACTGAAGTGAGTTTGGTGATCTAATCAAACACTGTTAGAAATTTCCAAAAGACATAGCAAGTGCTCTTGTTCACAAAGAAAATGAAATTCAAGTTTTGAGTAATGGCATTGTGCAGCTGAAATAGCTGCAGGTGACCAGACTGAGAAATTAAAAAACAGACGATGCATGTCTCACAAAAGGAATCTTTGTTAACAATAGTCGAAAACCATGTAGACCGTTTCTAATCCAAACTGAGTGCTGAGTTGATGGCTTGGAAAGGGCTGGGAAACAGAGAAGTTGGAACACAATTCTTGCTTGTTGCATCAAGCCATAGATCTGCTAGTAAATGAATATAAAACCTTACATCAAGGCCAGGTGCGGTGGCAGAGGCTGCAGTGAGCCGAGATTGTGCCACTGCACTCCAGCCTGGGTGACAGAGTGAGACTCCGTCTAAAAAAAAAAAAAAAGAAGGAATGGGAAGGGAAAGATAAGACATACCAGCTACAGAGTAGGTAAAATTCTGCAAGTAGAGAATTCGAGGAATGGAGGATGAAGGGGAGAAAGCAAAGATCTTACCCAGGTTTCTCTTGGTGCTAAGAAAAGTTGTGACAGCTAGCTGACAACACATACCCCAGAATGAGCTCTAACTGGCAAGAAGATGCAAGCTGCTAGACTGAGACAGATCTGTGTATATCAAAATTAAATAATTTTTCAAAAAAAAAACAGGGAATTTCCGACAAACTCCAGGAAGACCAAAATGACAAAATCTTTCAGAGAGATGTTTAGTAATTCAAGATTGATCACTGGCCCACCCTTTGAACCTGGTGAAAGCCTCCACTGTTACTGATATTGTACCCATATGGAATATCTTACTCTTGTCTTTTTTTTTTTTCTTTTGAGACAGAGTCTTGCGCTATCACCCAGGCTGGAGTGCAGTGCCATGATCTTGGCTCACTGCAACCTCCACCTCCCAGGTTCAAGCAATTCTTGTGCCTCAGCCTCCCAAGTGGCTGAGACTACAGGCATGCACCACTACACTTGGCTAATTTTTGTATTTTTTGTAGAGATGGAGTTTTGCCATGTTGGCCAGGCTGGTCTCAAACTCCTGACCTCAAGTGATCCACCCAACTCAGCCTCCCAAAGTGCTGGGATTACAGGCATGAGCCACCACACCCGGCCTCACTCTTGTGTTAGTGAAACAGATGTGTTAAAATGAAACTGTGTCTGTGGATGGTCCTATACCTAGTCCCCGGTGATCATTTCAGGTATCTAAAACAGTGTCTATCTCTCATCTGCATGTTGGGATAGCTTCGTCGGTAAACCTTACTGGGGAAACTCACCAACTTCTTACATTTATTCATTCATTCTACAAAATGTTATTCAGTGCCTTTCATGACTCATGGATTTTGTTAAGCATTGGAGATAGAACACGGAACAAGACAACGTTCTAGTCTTTGTAGAACTACATTCTAACAGAGGAAACAGACAAGTAATAGAGAAACTGATAATACAATTTCAGGCAGGGATGAGGGTTACAAAGGAAAACTAAGCAGAGGAAAGGGGTAGTCATGGGAATGCTACTTTACATGTGGTGGTCAGAGAAGGCTGCCCTAAGGAGATAGACATGAATGGACAGATGGAGGGAACTATGTGAAGATCTGGGAAAGGTCCCCCAGGCAAAGAGAATAGCCAGTGCAAAGGCCTTGAGCCAGAAGCATGTTGGATATGTTGGAAAAATAGCTTTGTTTCTGAATCTAAAATAAAAGTTGGAGAGGGGGAAAAAAAAGACGCTCTTAAAGTGAAAAAGGCAGACCACAGAATGGGAGGAAATATTTGCCAACTATTGATTTGATAAGAGGCTAGTACTCAGAATATATAAAGAACACTTACAACTCAACAATAAAAAGACAAATAACTCATTTTCAAAATTGGCAAGGTATTTGAATAGATATTTCTCCAAAGAAGGTATGAAAATGTCTGATAAGTATATGCAAAGACAATAAATATCACTATTCATTAGGGAGATGCTAATCAAAACCAGAATGAGGGCTGAGTGCAGTGACTCACACCTGTAATGCCAGCACTTTGGGAGGCTGAGACGGGTGGATCACCTGAGGTCAGGAGTTCCAGACCAGCCTGGCCAACATGGTGAAACCCTGTCGCTACTAAAAATGCAAAAATTAACTGGGCGTGGTAGCATGTGCCTGTAATCCCAGCTACTTGGGTGGCTGAGGCACAAGAATCGCTTGAACTTGGGAGGTGGAGGTTGCAGTGAGCCTAGGTCATGCCACTGCACTCCGGCTTGGGCAATAGAGAAAGACTTTGTCTCCCAAAAAAAAAAAAAAACCCCAACCAGAATGACATATCACTTTACACACACTGGAATGGCTAAAATTTAAAAAGATAATAAGTGTTAGCAAGAATATGGAGAAATTGGAACTCTCTTACATTACTGGTGGGATTGTAAATTGGTATTATGACTTTGGGAAACTATTTAGCAGTTCTTCTGAATGTTAAACACAGTTACTGCATGGCCTAGTAATTTTACTTCCAAGTAGAACTGAGATTAGGTAACTGGCTACAGTTGCTGGGCTAACCAAGGGTGGTGAAAACATATGTCCACACAAAAACCTGTACATGAGTGTTCATAGTAAAACATCATTCATAATAGACAAAAAGGGAAAACAACACAAATGTCCATCAATTGATGAATTGATCAGTTTTGAGACAGGATCTCCCTCTGTTTGCCCAGACTGGAGTGCAGTAGCACAATCGCAGATCACTGCAGCCTCTACCTCCTAGGCTCAAGCAATCCTCCCACCTCAGCCTCCCAACTGGAACTACAGGCACGTGCTACCACACCAGCTAATTTTAAAAATTCTTTTTGTAGAGAAAAGGTCTTGCTGTTGCCTAGGATGGTCTCAAATTTCTGGGCTCAAGCAATTCCCTGCCTTGGACTCCTAAAGTGCTGGAATTACAGTCATGAACCACCATGCCTACTGACAAGAGAAATTTTTATTAGAAAGTCATAATTCACTGAGTGCTTACCAAACGCCAGACATGGTGTTCAGCACTTACGGCAACCTGTTCCAGGGGTACATATTGTTACAACCTCCATGCAACACTTGAGGAAACGGAGGCTCTAATATTAGGTAACTGGCTATGGTTGCTGGGCTAGTGAGTGGCCAAGCCAGGATTTGAATTTAGGCTGTCTGACTTCAAAGCTGTTCTGGGTCTGCGTGTCTGGAATGGCCAATAGTGTAAAACATAGCTGAGGACCAGTTAATAGAGACGGAAAGTTGTCCTTTGGGTTTATTAGCAAGGAAATCTTTGGGGAACTTGGTAAAGTTCTGGGCAAGAGGGCCAATTCTAATGGTTTGAAGAGCGAGTAGGAGTGAGGAAATGGAAAGTGCTCAGCAGTTTGCCTGGAAAGTGCGGAGGGACGGAGCCCTAGCTGGAGGATGAATGTGGTGGCAGTGCTATTGCTTTTTATTTCTTGGCAATTTCAGCACATGTAAATAGTGAAAAACACCTTTGAGGAGTTGAAAAGGCCCAGTATGGTGTTCTGGGCCCAGAGGAAATAAGAAAGAAAAGTTTGAGACTGGGGGCAGCAACACATACCTGTAATCCCAGCACTTTGGGAGGCTGAGGTGGGTGGATCGCTTGAGCTCGGGAGTTCCAGACCAGGCTGGGTAACATGGCAAGACCCCTGTCTCTACAAAAGATACAAAAATTAGCCAGGCATGATGGCATGCATCTGTGGTCCCAGTTACTTGGGAGGCTGAGGTGGGAGGATCACTTGAGCCCAGGAAGCAGGGGTTGCAGTGAGTCAAGTTCATGCCACTGCACTCCAGCCTGATAACAGAGTGAGATCCCATCTCAAAGCAAAACAAAACAACAACAACAACAGAGGAAAACATGGGATGGCTCCTAGTACTGACAGTCAAGAGAACTGAAATCTGATACCTAGAGACAAGCTACTTTGGTTCTTAAACTTAACTCTCGTGCTGATTTCATTGTGTGCCCTTCTTACTCTTTTGTTTTTTGAGACGAGACGAAGTCTCACCTCTGTCGCCCAGGCTGGAGTGCAGTGGCGTGACCTCAGCTCACTGCAGCCTCTTTAGCAATCGAAGCTTGTCTTTAGAAATTAAGAAGGCAGAATTGATGACTAAGGAACATCATTGTAATTAGGAAAAAAGATTAATTATTTACATCATTCAAGCCCTCTGCAATTCTTTTAATGCAGTTTCATAATCATTTGTCTTATTAATTACCATAAAAGCATGCCAATATTAGGTTTATAGCATGTCATCTTTATAATCTCTCTGTCTTCAGAGCTTCCTAAACATTCTAAGACACTATGCAGAAGTTAGAAACTGCCTGGTTTAATTGGGCCTGTAGTGAGGTCTAAATGAAGACCAGGGGAGAAACTCCACTGATTTTCAAATTTGGCTACACCTGGAAATCTACCAGGAACTTTAAAAAGTACTGATGCGCGAGTTTCAATCTGAAGACTGTATTCAAATTTAACTGATGCTTTTTATAGATCATTTTTTTCCAGTCATGACCCAGTCCAGGATTGCATATTTCATTTCGTTTTCAGGCTCGTTAGTCTCCTTTAAACAATTCCCCAGTCTTTCTTTGCTTTCATGATCTTGATTTTTTTTTTTTTTTTTGAGACAGAGTTTTGCTTTTGTTGCCCAGGCTGGAGTGCAGTGGCACGATCTCGGCTCACCACCGCCTCTGCCTCCCTGGTTCAAGCGATTCTGGTGCCTCAGCCTCCTGAGCAGCTGGGATTACAGGCGCCCGCCAACATGCCTAGCTAATTTTTGTATTTTTAGTAGAGACGAGGTTATGCCATGTTGGCCAGGCTGGTCTCACACTCCTGACCTCAGGTGATCCACCCACCTCAGCCTCCCAAAGTGCTGGGATTACAGGCGTGAGCCACTGCACCCAGCCACGATCTTGACTTTTTTGAATAGTCCAGTCATTTTGTAGACTGTCCTGGCCGGGTGCGGTGGCTCACATCTGTAATCTCAGCACTTTGGGAGGCCGAGGCAGGCAGATCACGAGGTCAGGAGATCGAGACCATCCTGGTTAACACGGTGAAACCCTGTCTCTACTAAAAATATAAAAAATTAGACAGGCGTTGTGGCAGGTGCCTATAGTCCCAGTTACTCGGGAGGCTGAGGCGGGAGAATAGCTTGAACCTGGGAGGTGGAGGTTGTAGTGAGCCAAGATCACGCCATTGCATTCTGGCCTGGCGACAGAGCAAGACTCCATCTCAAAAAAAAAAAGAAAGAAAGGTGGGACAACTTGAAGTGGGGACGGGGAGGGTTCCTGGTCATAGATGGATTCAAAGATTTTATGGTTGGCAGTTGGTTGAAAAACACTATGTTATTATCTAAAGATCTGGAATCAATAGAAAGGAACTCTGGATTAAGATAAGCGGTTGGCCAAGTGCAGTGGCTCATGCCTGTAATCCCAGCACTTTGGGAGGCCGAGGTGGGTGGATCACCTGAGGTCCAGGAAATCGAGGCTACAGTGAGCCGAGACTGCACCACTGCACTCCAACCTGGGTGATACAGTGAGACCCTGTCTCAAATAAAAGGTGCTAGACTCTTAGTTAATCTCTCCTGAGTCAGGAAAAGATCTGGAAAGGGAAGGGGGTTCTCTACAGAATGTAGATTTCCCCCATAAAAGACAGCTTTGCAGAGCCATTTAAAAAATACGTCAAGGAGGCTGGGCATGGTGGCTCACACCTGTAATCCCAGCACTTTGGGAGGCTGAGGTGGCTCAATCACGAAGTCAGGAGATTGAGACCATCCTGGCCAACGTGGTGAAACCCGGTCTTTAATAAAAATACGAAAATTAGCTGGGCAGGGTGGTGCGTGCCTGTAATCCCAGGTATTTGGGAGGCTGAGGCAGGAGAATCACCTGAACCAGAGAGTTAGAGGTTGCAGTGAGCCGAGATCATGCCACCGCACGCCAGCCTGGTGACAGAGTGAGACTCCATCTCAAAAAAAAAACCAAAAACCAAAAAGCAAATATATTTCGGGGTAAAATACTTCACTTTCAGGGCCTGCTATCTGGCATGTGATGTTATACTAGAGCCAGGTTGGAATTTGGTATATTATTGCTACAAAGAGTCAGCTTTGTCAGCGGACAGCTTAAGAGCTCTGTTTTAATGTGAATGCTGGTCAGCTGTGCCTAAATTCCAAGGACAGAGGGTATAACGAGGCAATCCCTTCAACCAATCCCTTCTTCCCCTCATGGCCTGAACTAGCTTTTCAGGCCTCCTTTGGAATGCCCTTGGCTAAAGGGGGTCCATTCACTTGGTTCAGAGTCTGAGAATGTTATGTTTGGTGTATGATCATATATACCAAAATCTACTGCAGAAGATTTTATAGGCAGATTTCATATGTAATTTGCAATTTTTTCTTCCAGTCTGTGACTTGTTATTTTGTTCACAGTGTCTTTCACAAGTGAAAGTTTTTAATTTCTAGAAAGTCCAATTTATTAAATCTTTCTTTCATAGATTATATTGTATCTAAAAAGTCATTGCCAAATCAGGAGTCACAAAGACTTTCTCCTGTGTTTTCTTTAGCAGTTTTACAGCACGATCTCTGCTCATTGCAACCTCCGCCCCGCTGGGCTCAAGCGATCTTCCCACCATAGCCTCCCAAGTAGCTGGGTCTTGCCATGTTGCCCAGGCTGGTCTCGAACTCCTGAGCTCAAGTAATCCACCCACCTTGGGCTCCTAAAGTGTTGGAATTACAGGCGTAAGCCACCACGCCCAGCCTGTATTTTATATTTAAATCTATGATTCATTTAAAGTTAATTTTTTCTAAGGTGTGAGATGTGTCAAAGTTTATTGTTTTTGCATATAGATGTCCAATTGGTTCATCACCATTTGTTGAAAAAGACTATTTCTCCATTGAATTGCCTTTGTATCTTTGATAAAAATCAGTTGACTATGTTAGTATGGTTCTATTTCTGAGCTCTCTATTTTGCTCCACTGGTTTATGTGTCTGTCCTTTCTTTTTTTTTTTTTCTTTTTTCAAGATGGAGTTTCTTTGCCCAGGGTGGAGTGCAATGGAACGACCTCGGCTCTCTTGCAACCTCCGCCTCCCAGGTTCAAGCAATTCTCCTGCCTCAGCCTCCCAAGTATCTGGGATCACAGGCATGTGCCACTAGACCTGGCTGATGTTGCATTTTTAGTAGAGATGGGATTTCACCATGTTGGCCAGGCTGGTCTTGAACTCCTGACCTCAAGTGATCCACCCACCTTGGGTTGCCAAGGTGGGTAATCACACCTGGGATTACAGGCGTGAGCCACCGTGTCTGGCCTTATGTGGCTATCCTTTCACACGGCCTTGATCACTGTCAGTGAATATGAGCCTTCCTACTTCATTCTCTTTTACTAAGATTGTTTTGGTTTTTCTAGATCCCTTGAATTTCTATATGATTTTTAGGATCAGCTTGCCAATTTATCCCCCCCACATTCCCCAACTTGCTTTTAATTAGCCTAACCTTTAAGCTTTTACTTAAGTGCGATCAACCAGGTGAGGGTGGTAGGAGATATTTCCCAACACTTCTCATGTATACTCAAATTCTGGGTTCTTCTTTGAAGTGAAATAGGCTCTTCACTGTTTACAAGGTTATTTCTGATCTGCGAAACTTCTCTGTCCATATTTTTCCTCTGTTTTCCTCTATTCAGTCTTGGCTGCCACAATAAGACAGACAGAAAGTACAAAGACACTTGCATCTGTAGTGAGAACCTTAGCAGCACACAGTAATTGCACCAGGTCTGTCAAATGGATGTATAGCTTGTCAATTTTGGCAAGAGGCAGCTGGGATTTTGAAAGGGATTGTGTTGAATTGGTGGATCAATTTAGGAAATATTGCTATCTTAAGAATATTAAGTCTCCAAATCCATGAACATGAGATCTTTTTCCACTTATTTGAAGCTTTAATATCTTTCAACACTGTTTTAGAGTTTTCAGAAGTATTGCACTTCTTTTTATTACATTTATTTCTACGTAGAGTTGATTCTCATCATTTGCAGTAATCACAATCTACCAAGTCACTCCAAACATTGAACTGGTGGTTACTATAGTTTTCGGAGCAATACAGGGTGAGGTTCTTGTGAGCCTCCGGTCTCAACATTTTTGTCAGTTGAAATCCCATTTGTGTTATATAGGTTTGTTTGCCAGT
Organism: Mandrillus leucophaeus; assembly: GCF_000951045.1. Classification (NCBI taxonomy): domain Eukaryota; kingdom Metazoa; phylum Chordata; class Mammalia; order Primates; family Cercopithecidae; genus Mandrillus; species Mandrillus leucophaeus. Next base: position 2,056,926 of record NW_012104332.1, read on the forward strand.
GCCCTTGTAAAGCAAGTCAGTCTCACCAATGTTGAAAGCCTGCTCTTCCTCATAATCCTTTTTCTTTCTTTCTTTCTCTTTTTTTTTCAGACAGAGTCTGACTCTGTTGCCCAGGCTGAGTGCAGTGGTGCGATCTCAGCTCACTGCAACCTCTGCCTCCCAGGTTCAAGTGATTCTCGTGCCTCAGCCTCCCAAGTAGCTGGGATTACAAGTGCGTGCCACCACACCCAGCTAATTTTTGTATTTTTAGTAGAGACAGGGTTTCACTATATTGGCCAGGCTGGTCTTGAACTCCTGACCTCAGGTGATCCACCCGCCTCAACCTCCCAAAGTGCTGGGATTACAGGCATGAGCCACTGCACCTGGCCTCATAATCCTTTTTCTGTGTAACACTTAGCAGGTATTTTTAAAAATTCTTCTGTAGCCTCCTGTCTGCAGAACCTGCCTCTCCAGCAACTTTAATAAGGCAGGAGACTTGGACTCTGATCCCAGCTCTCATCACAACTAGCTGTAATGTTGGGCAAGCCTCTTAGGGAAAAAAAAAAGACTTTTGATGAGAATATCTCTAAGGTTCCACGTATTCTAGAGTTCAGGTATTACGCCACCAAAAAAAGTAACATTCGTATAGTAATTTTTAAAGCTCATGGCACCACCTGGTGGTTACAGAAAAGGACATGCTGAAGAAAGGAGATTCTGTAATTTTTGATTTTTGAATAAAAATTTCAATTTTCAGACAATTTCCTCTCTAAACTGGCTACCTATAGGTGTACTACTACATCTAAAAGCATCATAAAATTATGCTTACAATCACACTCTGCATAGAATTCCTTGTGAATGTAAAGACTTTACCCCTTGAATAGTTATCACCAATCAGCAGCTATTATTCTTACCCTTTTTTTCTTTTTTTGGAGAGATAACATCTCACTATGTTGTCCAGGCTCGTCTCGAACTCCAAGAGATCCTCCCACTTCGGACTCCCAAAGTGATAGGATTACAGGTGTGAGCCACCATGCATGGCCAGCTATTATTCTTTGGTTTTAAAGAAATCTGTTAAACAATTATATAAAATAAAATTTTTTTATTATACCAAAACATTTCCATATTAAAGTTTTTCATACGAGAAATGACTGTCAGAGGCACCAACAGATGCCTACCACATTGCCCATAAAACACAATAATAGCAGTTTGTCTCCATTTGTGTTTGTCTAATTTCTAATCATTATTAGATTGAGGTGATGCAATTTTGGTAAAAATGCCACAGATGTGGTAAGTTCTTAGTGTATCATTTTGAAGCAGCATCATTGTCTGGGGTAAACACCTGGGGTTGGTCATCTTGCGCCAAGAAAATTAAGGACAGAGACATGCCGTTGGGTTAAGGAGCGGAAAGTTTAATATGTAGCAGAAAGGAGAGAGGAGAGCAGCTACTTGGGAGACAGAGGCTCCAAAACACAGAATAGCAGCCGACTGCCGCAGATTTTATAGGCAGGCTTGAGAAGAAGGTGGTGTCTGATTTACCTGGGCTCACATATTGGTTTGACCAAGTGTGACACTTACATAGAGGCCAGGGAAAGCTGGTCGCCCTACCCTAATCTTATTATGCAAATGAGCTTGCCACTGGGCTGGCGCCATCTTGTCTGTTCCTTAGGCTACACGTGGCTGCCAAAACAGAAGATGGAGCCGCCATTTTGAACATGCCTAGTCCCAGGTGGTATATTCCTGTTTGCACAACTGCTGGCATTCACCGGTGCAAGCTTCCAGCTTGCTTGTTTACGTCTGCAGCTCGATTTTACAGGCTGCTCTTTAGTAGAAAAGGAAATGATTTGCGGGCTGCTTTTCTTTTTCTTTTTTTTTTTTGAGACAGAGTCTTGCTCTGTCACACCCAGGCTGGAGTGCAGTGGCATGATCTCAGCTCACTGCAACCTCTGCCTTCTGGCTTCAAGCGATTCTCCTGCCTCAGCCTCCCGAGTAGCTGGGTTTACAGGTGACTGCCATCACGCGTGGCTAATTTTTTGTATTCTTAGTGGAGATGGGGTTTCACCATGTTGGTCAGGCCCGTCTCCAACCCCTGACCTCAGTTGATCCACCCACCTTGGCTCCCCAAAGTGCTGGGATTACAGGCGTGATCTACCGTGCCTGGCCCTGGGGCTGCTTCTCATTAAAAGGGAAACCTTACCCAGGATTTCTGTATCCTATCTGCTTAAGTAATTTCTTTTTAACTCCTATATCAATACAAAAGGGTACATGATGTGAATATGTCTAATTTCTGGTTATGTTAGCTTTGATCACCTCATTAAGACAGCTATCTACTGGGTTTATCAACTATGAAGTTACTATCTTTTCGTTTGTATTTAACAAACATCTTGTTAATTACTTTGAGACTATGCAAATATCCTGTTTCTCCTAATTTTAGTACCCATAGGAGGATCTTGTCTGCAACAGTTATTACAGTGATGTTCTAAGGATGGTTTCTGTTTCCCTCATTCCTTTGCTATATATTAATTGGAATTATTTGGTGAAGAAGAAGTGTCTCTTTTCCTGTATTTATTTATTTACTCATTCAACAACCTATGGTTTCATAGAATTTTTTTTTTTTTTTTTTTGGAGACAGTTTCACTCTTGTTGCCCAGGCTGGAGTGCAAAGGCGCGATCTCGGCTTCCTTCACCCACCGCAACCTCTGCCTCCCGGGTTCAAGCGATTCTCCTGCCTCAGCCTCCTGAGTAGCTGGGATTACAGGCAGGCGTCACCATGCCTGGCTAATTTTGTATTTTTAGTAGAGACGGGTTTCTCCATGTTGGTCAGGCTGGTCTTCACCTCCCGACCTCAGGTGATCTGCCGCCTCAGCCTCCCAAAATGCTGGGGTTACAGTCATGAGCCACTGCACTCGGCTAGATATTTATTTTATTATTTAGGTTATAGTCCAATACAGTCATTTATTTTATTGCTCAAATATGTTTGAATAATTTTAATATCATGAAAAGTTTTTGGTATAATGAAAAATATTTGAGCTGTGGTGGTGTATGCCTGTAATCCCAGTGACTCAGGAGGCTGAGGCAGAAGGATGGCTTGCGCCTGAGTTTGAGTCTGCAGTGAGCTATGATCATACCACTGCACTCCAGATCCTGACTCCAAAATATACATATATATAAATTTTATCTAATTGTTTAATAGGTTTTTGTTTTTGTTTTTGTTTTTAGAGACAGAGTCTGACTCTGTCACCCAGGCTGGAGTGGCTCACTGCAAGCTCCGCCTCCTGGGTTCACGCCATTCTCCTGCCTCAGCCTCCTGAGTAGCTGGGACTATAGGTGCCCACCACCACACCTGGCTAATTTTTGTATTTTTAGTAGAGATGGTGTTTCACCATGTTAGCCAGGATGGTCTCGATGTCCTGACCTCGTGATCTGCCCATCTCAGCCTCCCAAAGTCCTGGGATTACAGGCATGAGCCACCACTCCTGGCCTGTTTAATAGGTTTTTTTAAAAAAACCAAAGAATAATAACTGATTGGTGGTGACCGTTCAAGGGTTAGTCTTGATGTTTACAAGGATTCAATGCAAGGTGTGATTTTAATCATTATTTGTATGATGCTTTTAGAAGTAGTAGTGCTTTTGTAGGTAGCCATTCTAAAGGGAAAATTGTCTGAAAATTGAAATTCTACAAAATAACTGAGGAGTACTCTTCAGAAGTGTCATGAAAAATAGGAAAAGATTGAGACCTGTCACTGAGGAAATTAGACATGACAAAATGCAGTGTGGGATCCTAGAACAGAAAAAGAACATTAGAGAGGAAACTGGTGAAACCCCAGTAAAATCTGTAGTTTATTTAGTAGCATCGTGCTGAAGTTAGTTTTGATAATTGCACTATAATTACATAAGAAGTTAAACTTAGGGGATATTGGGTGAAGGATACATGGGAACTCTACTATTTTTGCAGCTTTTCTCTAAATCTAAAATTTTTCTAAATAAAAGGTTAAAAAATGATTCCCACATAAAAAAGGATTATCTCTGAGTTAATAATATAAGCGATTATTATCAAGGGTAATTATCAGTTGCACAAGTCTTTTTATTTTATTTTATTTGTTTATTTTGAGACAGAGTTTTGCTTTTGTTGCCCAGGCTGGAGTGCAATGGGGCGATCTCAGCTCACTGCAACCTCTGACTCCCGGATTCAAGCAATTCTCCTGCCTCAGTCTCCCGAGTAGCTGGGAGTACAGGCATGCGCCACCATGCCTGGCTAATTTTTGTATTTTTAGTAGTGACAGGGTTTCTCCATGTTGGTCAGGCTGGTCTCAAACTCCTGACCTCAGGTGATCTGCCTGCCTTGGCCTCCCAAAGTGCTGGGATTATAGGTGTGAGCCACTGTGCCTGGCCTGGTTGCACAAGTCTTATAGGAGATACCAGAATCTCCAAGGGGTACAGCGTATCTTTAATTTGGATAGAAAGCAGAGGTTTGTGCTATTATTCTGTTGTAGGCACAATGTGGTAGGCATCTGTTGGTTTTGCCAGACAGACACTCATTCCCCTATTTTCCTTTCTTTTTTTTTTTTTTTTTTCTTTGTGAGATGGAGTCTTGTTCTGTTGCCCAGGCTGGAGTGCAACGGCATGATCTTGGCTCACTGCAACCTCCACCTCTCCAGTTCAAGCAATTGCTCCTGTCCTCAGCCTCCCAAGTAGTTGGGATTACAGGTGCCCACCATCATGCTCGGCTAATTTTTGTATTTTTAATAGACACAGCATTTCCCCATGTTGGCCAGGCTGGTCCAGAACTCCTGACCTCAGTGGGTCTGTGGCCTCAGCCTCCCCAAGTGCTGGGATTACAGGTGTGAACCAACGTGCCCAACCACATTCCCCTCTCTTCTGATAACTGCCCCCCCGTTATGCTACTTAATCCCTCCCTGGTCCAGTTCATGAGCTGACCCACCCCAAAACTCCATGAACATATGACTTACCTGGGCCAATCAGTGCCTTCCTTGGCACTTTTGCTAGAACTATAAGGAAAGATAAATTTGTTTTCCTCTGGGATTGTTCAATTTGTAGGATATAAACCTGGAGCTACCCGATACCACCATGTAGAGAAAGAATCCTAAGAGTGAAGGCACAGAGAGAGACAACTCAGAGATCGTGAGGTCCAGCTCTAATTATATAACTTCAGCCCCTGAACCTAGGTATGTCAGAAACCATAGGTTTCTTGGTTAACTTAACCATGTTAAGCATGAGTCACTGATACTCTCAACCTTCCACCCTTTCTGTCTCAGTTTATTTGGCTTAAGCCGGTTTGAGTTTAGTCTCTGTCACTTGATACCAAAAGAGTCATCAATGAGCTCTTCCTTTCTCCATCATCGTGGTGTGTGCCTGACCCCGCTTCTCACCATGTCTTCTCACAAGACTTTCAGGATTAAGTGATTCCTGGCTAAAAAACAAAAGCAAAATTGTCCCACTCCCCAGTGGATTCAGATGAAAACTGGTAATAAAATCAGGTACAACTCCAAAAGGAGACATTGGAGAAGAACCAAGCTAGGTCTGTAAGGAATTGCACATGAGATGGCACACATATTTATACTGTCTGAAGTTCACGATCACGTTACCATATCAAGCTGAAAATGTCACCACTATCTGGAGAGTTGGATGTTTTATTGGGAATATATTTTTTTCTCTCTGAATCAGTTATGAGCGTGTTGTTTGGCTGGGTTGAGTAATAAATACGTGAGACCTTTCATTTTTTAAAAAAGAATAATGAATGAAACATTCTGGGGGGCGGAGCAAGATGGCCGAATAGGAACAGCTCCAGTCTCCAACTCCCAGC
>NW_012104332.1:2063674-2063988 GCF_000951045.1 Mandrillus leucophaeus
ACACATAACAATATTAACCTTAAATGTAAATGAACTAAATGCTCCAATTAAAAGACACAGACTGGCAAACTGGATAAAGAGTCAAGACCCATCAGCTTGCTGTATTCAGGAGACCCATCTCACATGCAAAGACATACATAGGCTCAAAATAAAGGGATGGAGGAAGATCTACCAAACAAATGGAAAACAAAACAAAGCAGGGGTTGCAATACTAGTCTGTGATAAAACAAACTTTAAACCATCAAAGATCAAAAGAGACAAAGAAGGCCATTACATAATGGTAAAGGGATCAATTCAACAGGAAGAGCTAACTA
>NW_012104333.1:0-1395 GCF_000951045.1 Mandrillus leucophaeus
AGTAGAGACGGGGTTTCACCGTGTTAGCCAGGATGGTCTCGATCTGCTGACCTCGTGATCCGCCCGTCTCGGCCTCCCAAAGTGCTGGGATTACAGGCTTGAGCCACCATGCTGGCCCAAGAATAGAATATTTAAACCATTCTGTGGCTATATCATTTTTAGTTAAAGTTTTTAAGGTTTTATTCTGTTTACCATGTGCAGGAAAGAAAAAAATGGTATCAGGTTAAACGTGAAACTTTGTTGTAGTACAGGTTATTTCAGTAGGAAATACAAGGGAAAAAATAAAATTTTTTAAAAATGACAGTTATAGTGGTTTGGGGCAATTGGATAATTTGAAGTTTTTAGTAGTCAAGGGCATGTTTCTTTCAGAGTCCAGAGAAAATTTAGGTAAAGAAATGAAAAAGGTGAGAAATGACAAGCTACTTCCTGTCATGTAGCGATACTGGAAAGATAAATGGTATGATGGTCCTTTTGTTTTTAGGATTCCAAGCATAAAAGAACGGACAGATCAATTTTATGTTGTTTACGAAAAGGAGAATCTGGCCAGTCATGGCCAAGGTTAACAAAAGAAAGGGCAAAGGTAGGTTTCGTTTTCCTTTTTTGAAAAGTTTGATATTTTTATTGTAGGTAATAAAAGATACACTTATTTGATGTAAGGAATATACTGCTGTGTTTTTGTTTCACAGCTAAGTATAAAGCCTCATGTTCATGTTTTTTGTCTACTCAGTTTTAACTTAATACGAAGTGTGATTAGAAAATCAGTTATTAACTGGTGTACAATCTTTTGCACTTAAGAGGTAGACTTTGCATAAATTACTCAGCTATCAAATGGGAGGGGACAAAGCTTGGTGAAAAAGTAAATTAATCAACTGAAAATAGTTCTTACTAGTAAATTTGTTTTCAAAAGGTATGTTTAACAATTTTCAGTTTTTTTTTTTTCAAAACCAGGGTCTCTCTTTGTTACCCAGGCTGGAGTGCAGTGACACGATCTCAGCTCACTGCAGCCTCAGCTTCCCAGGCTCCAAGTGATCCTCCCCGTTCTGTCCCCCAAGTAGCTGGGACTGCAGGGGCATGCCACGACACCTGGCTCATTTTTGTATTTTTTTGTAGAGAAGGAGTATCACAATCTTGCTCAGATTGATCTTGAACTTCTAGGCTCAAGCGATCTCCCCACCTCAGCTTCCCGAAGTGCTGGTACTATAGGCATGAGCCACCACACTGGCCTAATTTTTTTTTTTTTTTTTTTTGAGGCGGAGTCTCGTTCTGTCACCCAGGCTGGAGTGCAGTGGCCAGATCTCAGCTCACTGCGAGCCCCGCCTCCCCGGTTCACGCCATTCTCCGGCCTCAGCCTCCCGAGTAACTGGGACTACAGGCGCCCGCCACCTCGCCCGGCTA
>NW_012104333.1:5470-5947 GCF_000951045.1 Mandrillus leucophaeus
CGAGACGGGTGGATCACGAGGTCAGGAGATCGAGACCATCCTGGCTAACACAGTGAAACCCCGTCTCTACTAAAAATACAAAAAACTAGCCGGGTGAGGTGGCAGGTGCCTGTAGTCCCAGCTACTTGGGAGGCTGAGGCAGGAGAATGGCTTAAACCCGGGAGGCAGAGTTTGCAGTGAGCTGAGATCCGGCCACTGCACTCCAGCCTGGGCGACAGAGCGAGACTCCGTCTCCCAAAAAAAAAAAAAAAAGAATAAAACTACAGAAAGAACATTAGTGTGTAAATTGAATGCATACTCATGAAATCCATTTCTTGTTGCTATTTGAAATTTTTCATTAACTAGATTTTGTATTTTGAGACCTTAAGAGTTAAATAAAAACAGCTAAGTGTCTAGCTTTACGTATGCAACTGCTTATTTAACAATTCTCCGCACATGACTCTGGCACGGTGATTTCAACAGGAAGGGAAGATGTTC
>NW_012104334.1:0-1421 GCF_000951045.1 Mandrillus leucophaeus
CCTTTAACAGCACCCAAGTCACCTCTTGAATGCTTTGCTACTTAGAAATTTCTTCTGCAAGATACCCTAAATCATCTGTCTCAAGTTCAAAGTTCCACAAATCTCTAGGGCAGGAGCAAAATGCCACCAGTCTATTTGCTAAAACATAAAAAGAGTCACCTTTGCTCCAGTTCCCCACAAGTTCCTCAACTCCATCAGAGACAACCTCTTCCTGGATTTCATTGTTTATATCATTATCAGCATTTTGCTCAAAGCAATTCAACAAATCTCTAAGATGTTCCAAACTTTCCCACATTTTCCTGTTTTCTTCTGAGCCCTCCAAACTGTTTCAACTTCTGCCTGTTACCCAGTTCCAAAGTCACTTCCACATTTTCAGGTATCTTTTCAGCAGCACCACACTCTACTTGTTCCAATTTATTGTATTAATTTGTTTTCATGGTGCTGATAAAGACATACCCAAGACTGAGCAATTTACAAAAGAAAGAAGTTTAACTGGACTTACAGTTTCACATGGCTGGGGAGGCCTCACAATCATGGCAGAAGGCAATGAGGAGCAAGTCACATCTTATGTGGATGGTGACAGACAAAAAATAAGAGAAATTGTACAGGGGAACACCTCTTTTTAAAACCATCAGATCTCATGAGACTTATTCACTATCACGAGAACAGCATGAGAAAGACCTGCCCCCATGATTCAATTACTTCCCATTGGGTCCCTCCCACAACACATGGAAATTCAAGATGAGATTTGGTTGGGGACACAGCCAAACCATATCAAAGAACCACTTCAGGAACATACCAGGGAAACTGAAAGAATTCAGAGGCTTTGAAAGAAGCGCTGTGCTGCTGCAAACACCATGAAGAGCCAAAAAACTGTGAGTTCCCAAAGTGTGAGAGGAGCAAAAGTCTGCCTCTGAACATACATCCCCACTGAGTATTCTGACAGATCATGGGTGAAAGATTTAACCTTACCTAGAGTTGAAATAGATTTAGGGAGCTAAGAGAAATATAAAAGTAGAAGAAATAGTGGGACCCAGGCACAGTGGCTCACACCTGTAATCCCAGCATTTTGGGAGGCTGAGGTGGGTGGATCACTTGAGGTCAGGAGTTTGAAACCAGCCTAGCCAACATGGTGAAACCCAGTATCCACTAAAAGTACAAAGTTAGCCAGGCGTGGTGGTGGGTGCCTATAATCTCAACTACTCAGGAGGCTGAGGCACAAGAATCACTTGAACCTGGGAGGCAGAGGTTGCAGTGAGCTGAGATCATGCCACTGCACTCCAGTCTGGGTAACAGAGCAAGATTCTGTCAAAAAAAGAAGAAAGAGAAAGAGAGAAAGAAAAGAAGGAGAGAAGAAAGAAAGAAAGAAAGAAAGAAAGAAAGAAAGAAAGAAAGAAAGAAAGAAAGAAAGAAAGAAAGAA
>NW_012104334.1:4246-5671 GCF_000951045.1 Mandrillus leucophaeus
CACTATGGAAAACAGTATGAAGGCTCCTTAAAGAAGTAAAAAAAAGAACTACCACTTGATCCAGCAATCCCACTCCTGGGTATCTACCCAGAGGAAAAGAAGTCATTACATGAAAAAGACACTTGCACAGGCATGTTTATAGCAGCACAATTTGCAATTGCAAAAATATGGAACCAGCCTAAATGCCCATCAATTAATGAGTGGATAAAGAAACTGTGAGAGAGATATATATATAAAATATATGTATATCTGTATATCATATATATCACAGAATATATATTATATATCTGTATATCTATATCACAGAAATGGTATATATATTCCTATTATATATTCATATATATCCCTATTATATATTCATATATATCCCTATTATACATTCATATATATATATATATATAAAACGGAATACTACTCAGCCACAAAAAGGAACAAAATAATTACATTCACACCAACCTGGGTGGGGTTGGAGACCATTACTCTAAATGAAGCCACTCAGGAATGGAAAAGCAAACATGGTATGTTCTCACTTACAAGTGGGAGCTAAGCTATGAGGACACAAATGCATAAGAATGAGATAATGGACTCCGGGGATACTAGGGTAAAGGTGGGACAGAGAGGATGGATAAAAGACTCCACAAGGGGTACAGTGCACACTGGCTGGGTGATGGTTGCATCACCATCTCAGAAATCGCCACTAAAGACCTTATGCGTGTAACCAACCATCATCTGATACCCAAAACTACTGAAATAATAAAAAATAAAACAAAAAATAAAGCTTTTCTTTCTGTGCCTCCTTTTGTGCATGTGCAAAAGTATCTTCAACTGATTCCTAGAAGTTGAAATACCAAGTCATCATTTATGCACAGCTTCGACTTTAACAGACATTACCAAATGGTTATGTGTGGTGTTGAGAGCATTTGTGCCATTCAACAAATGCATTGGTCTCTCTCCCTTCCAGGCCTGTCTCTTATACACATCTAGATGTGTATAAGAGACAGCTGTGATATATATATACAACGGAATACTACTCAGCCACAAAAAAGGAACAAAATAATTACATTCACACCAACCTGGGTGGGGTTGGAGACCATTACTCTAAATGAAGCCACTCAGGAATGGAAAACCAAACATGGTATGTTCTCACTTATAAGTGGGAGCTAAGCTATGAGGACACAAATGCATAAGAATGAGATAATGGACTCCGGGGATACTAGGGTAAAGGTGGGACCGAGAGGATGGATAAAAGACTCCACAAGGGGTACAGTGCACACTGGCTGGGTGGTGGTTGCATCACCATCTCAGAAATCGCCACTAAAGAACTTACGCATGTAACCAACCATCATCTGATACCCAAAACTACTGAAATAATAAAAAATAAAACAAAAAATAAAGCTTTTCTTTCTGTGCCTCCTTTTGTGCATG
>NW_012104335.1:0-436 GCF_000951045.1 Mandrillus leucophaeus
TTTGAGATAGAATCTCACTCTGTTGCCCAGGCTGGAGTGCAGTGGCACGATCTCAGCTCACTGCAACCTCCACCTCCTCGGTTCAAGTGATTTTCCTGCCTCAGCCTCCCGAGTAGCTGGGATTACAGGCGCCCACCATTACGGCCGGCTAATGTTTTGTATTTTTAATAGAGACTGGGTTTCACTATGTTGGCCAGGCTGGTCTTGAACTCCTGACCTCATGATCCACCTGCCTCGGCCTCCCAAAGTGCTGGGATTACAGGCATAAGCCACTGTGCCCAGCCTGATGTTTGGTTTTCTATTCCTGCATTAGTTTGCTGAGGATAATGACTTCCAGTTCCATCCATGTCCCTGCAAAGGACATGATCTCGTTTCTTTTTATGGCTACATAGCATTCCATGATGTATATGTACCACATTTTCTTTATCCTGTCTAT
>NW_012104335.1:2861-5443 GCF_000951045.1 Mandrillus leucophaeus
AATCCTAGGGATTAACATTTATATTTTTGTCTTACAGATAAGCAAATAATGACTTTGTAAAATTAAGGATCTGGCTAAAGTTTACATGGAAAAAATAGCAAAAGTAGGATTTGAATTCCCGTAATCAAAATCATCACACTAATTTGCCTCCCCAAACATATTCATGTTGCCATGTGCTCCTACTTCTTCCTGTACTATTTATCAGTTGCCTCAAAACATGCATCCCTCCACAAAACCACTTTATGCTGAATTGGGCAGGCATTATTATTCCCATACAACAGATAGGGTGACAGAGACACAGACTTTCCTAAGATGAAAAGACCAGAGCCAAGAATCTTAACTCACTTAACTGTTTAAGATGTTTCCAAAATCAAAATTCTGTTGCCTCTGGGAGGTTTAGGAATGAGTTTTAGGAGTTTATGAATTATTCCAGACTTTAAAAAAATATTTCATATCTTTACTTCAATAATAACAAGAGACAACCATATAAAGAATTCTTCATCATTGTGGTCTAATACAAATTTCTGTGAATATAAAAATATTCTATATAGGAATATTACACATATGCATTGTTTCAATATGGTAGTCACTAACCATATGTGGTTCTCAAACATTTTAATATGGTTAATGCAGCTGAGAGACAAAAATTTTATTTGCACTTAAATTCAAAGTCAATAGTCACATGTGTCTAATGGCTACCATGTTGAACAGCACAACATCTAAATCAGAGGTCCACAAACTACAGCCCATAGGTAAAATTTGGCCTGCTGACTGTTTTGTCAATAAAGTTTAAGAGTAACACAGGCACACGTTTTTATACCTTATTTATGGCTGCTTTTGTGCTCCCATGGCACAGTTTAGTAGTTATGATGGAAGAAATGTAACCCTCAAAACCTAAAATATTCACTATACAGCTCTTAACAACAAAAAAGTGGCCAACCCCGCGCCAAAAGGCCAAATCAAGGAAGCCCAACCTTGCAATTGGGGTTGCAAAAAGCCTTTGCCGGTAAAAATTGAAAAAAAAAAAAAAATGATAGGAAAAATGAGTAAATCACAATAGCACAGGTATAGTGAATGCTTAATAACCTGCCCCATAGACATCAGTTCTATCCTCAAATAGCAATAGAGATAATGAGTTGGTCTCAGTTTTGTAACCATTCACTACAGAACATTAATAGAAAATATGATGGTACTAAGTACACAATTAAAATTTTTCTGTCCCTAATTTATTCACTAAATAGACTGGATATTAATTTAATCGGGATTTTAATAGTACTGTAACACTACCATTACCTTCATTAAACAAGACCTTTGTGTGTGTGTGTGTATACATATATATATATGTTTGTATGTATGTATGTTAAAAGCAGCACTGGAGCACTGATCAATAACAGAATTTGGGTTAAAGATGAATTTGAATACCCTAAATTTAGCTAATGCTATTCATGTTTTATATAACACCTTATGAAGGTAAGCATTAGTTCTGTTCAAGAAAAAAACAAAAACAACACAGAAATAAGTTAAGTACCAAAATAGACCTAAATTTCTATATTCTTCTTATTAACCTTGAAATTTTGTTCTAGTCAAACAAGATTATCTATCACATTTAATTAGTAGTGGTTATTTGAAATTTATCTTATTTATTTATTGCATTTATTTTGTACATATATTTCACATCTGCAAGGAAAGGAAAAGAAAAAAGAAGACAGGGAAAAATAGATGTGAGTAGAAAGTGATACAGGAAATTGACAGTGAATTCAAAGGACCCTCAGAGTTTGAGAATTTTCTAATGTGGGTGCATCACAGAGACCTCTCCCATGAACTCTTCTTTCCACCCTTTACTGTAGTTACAATGAGTTTAGAATGAATATGGAATCACAAGCTTTATAATAAAATATTTCTTATAAAATTTAAAAACTTCTGTGTGTAAAATATTTGGAGATGCTCAGATGAAAGAGACAGTGTAAGAACAAAGTATCATTATGGTTAATAAAATTGCATAAATAGCTGCAGTAACCCACAAAAGGAGCCACCTTTAAACTTTCACATCAAAGCAAAAAGCACCAGACATTGAGCCCTTTCTACAACCTCCATTTTGTGGAAAAGATTAAAAAACTCTTCAGACTTTTGCCATAGTCATAATCTGGTCACTCGATAATAAGCAGAGTTGGAAATATCCCCACCCAACCTACTGCCACAATCTTTTAAAATCCCATCAAGAGGTGATGGCTTTTCAACTAACTGATTTTATATTATTGGTATAAATAAGATATAAGCAACATTGTCACAAGATAGTCAGCACAAATGGTTTTAGAATATGTATAGGAAAAAAGAATCTAAACCTATCTGCTGCTTGACTTCAATATAATTCAGGATGACATCTGATCACCAGTCATCAGATTATTCTACATTTCATACTATGACATTTTATAATAGGTATGACCCTTTTTTCATAATACATAAAGTGAGTAAGAAATAAGATCTAAGAAGATAGTTTAGTTATAACTCTGTTAATAAATGTCTAATGTTCTGGAGGCTAAGAGAGAGAGAAAATAGAAGAAGGGAATTATGCACCTATTTCT
>NW_012104336.1:0-1200 GCF_000951045.1 Mandrillus leucophaeus
TTGACTACAAACAGTAGAGAGAATGTCAGTATCTTAATAGCACTTATATCTTGATTTAGTTTCCTAGTTAATTTTAGTCACTTAATTTTGTACAGTTGTGAGTCATAAAAGATCATTATATTGGGCCAGGCATGGTGGCACATGCCTATAATCCCAGCACTTTTTAAGGTTGAGAAGGAGGGATCACCTGAGGTCAGGAGTTCAAGAGCAACCTGTGTAACATAGCAAGACCCTGACTCTTACAAAGAATGTTTTTTATTAGTTAGTTAGTTAGCTAGTTAGTTAGTGAGTTAGTTTTAATTAGCTGGGTGTGGTGGCTTGTGCAAGTAATCCTAGGGATTCAGGAAGCTTAGGTAGGACATTTCTTGAGCCCAGCACTTTGAGGTTCTGGTGAGCTAGGATCACACTGCTGCACTTGTGCCTGTGCAACAGAGCAAGATCTTGTCTCTAAAAACAATAATAATAATAATAATAATTGTATTGCTTCCATTTAATTATTTAAGTGTTCTATTCCAAAATTGTGTGTGTGTTTACAGTGCTTTAATTATGAGTACCCCCTCTGCTCCTGTGCATTTATTTTTTTGAAAAAACTTTTTATCCTGAAATAATTATAGAAGGATATGAAAACAGAGATCCCATGTACTCTTCATACAGTTTATCCCAATGGTAACATCTTCCATAATTATCGTACCATGTCAAATCTAGGAAGCTGACAGATACAATTCAGGCATCCTTTTTCAGAATTTCACCCATTGTACATGCACTCATTTGTGTATTTAGTTCTAGGCAATTTTATGATGTTTAGATTTGTGTGATCCACCCTAACCCAGTTAAGATACGGAGCAGTTCCCTCACAAGGATTCTTCATGCCATTCTTTTATAACCAAAGCCACCTCCTTCCTTAACCCCTGGCAACCACTAATGTGTTCTCTATTGCTATAATTTTATCATTTCAATGATATTATATAAGTGGAACTACACAATGTAATCTTTTGAGATTGGCTTTCTTTACTTAGTACAATTCCCTTGAGATCAATCCAACATGTGTGCACAACAACTTGTTCCTTTTTATGGATTTGTTGTTTTGTTGTTTTTTTTTTTTTTACTTTATATCTGGGTATTTTATACAGAGATGTAACAGTGCCTAGTAACATTACTTCAAAATATGTAAAGCAAAAATACAAAAAACAGATGGAGAAT
>NW_012104336.1:3811-4188 GCF_000951045.1 Mandrillus leucophaeus
TGCAATGGCGCGATCTCGGGTGGCTGCAAGCTCTGCCTCCTGAGTTCACGCCGTTCTCCTGCCTCAGCCTCCGGAGTAGCTGGGACTACAGGCACCAGCCACCACGCCTGGCTAATTTTTTGTATTTTTGGTAGAGACGGGGTTTCACTGTGTTAGCCAGGATGGTCTCGATCTTCTGACCTCGTGATTCACCCGCCTCGGGCTCCCAAAGTGCTGGGATTACAGGCGTGAGCCACCGCACCGGCCTATTTTTTACTTTTTAAATTTAAATTTAAATTTTTCTATTTTTCCATAAGTTATTGGGGTATAGGTGGTATTTGGTTACATGAGTAAGTTCTTTAGTGATGATTTGTGAGATTTTGGTGCACCCATCACCC
>NW_012104337.1:0-305 GCF_000951045.1 Mandrillus leucophaeus
GTGTGTGTGTGTGTGTGTGTATACTTTAAGTTCTGGGATACATATGCAAAATATGCAGGTTTGTTACATAGGTATACATGCGCCATGGTGGTTTGCTGCACCCATCAACCCGTCATCTACAATAGGTATTTCTCCTAATGCTATAACCCCTGACAGACCCCAGTGTGTGATGTTCCCCTCCCTGTGCCCATATGTTCTCATTGTTCAACCCCCACTTATGAGTGAGAACATACGGTGTTTGGTTTTCTGTTCCTGTGATAGTTTGCTGAGAATGATGGTTTCCAGCTTCATCCATGTCCCTGCAA
>NW_012104337.1:4565-5818 GCF_000951045.1 Mandrillus leucophaeus
TGCAGTGGCATGATTTTGGCTCACTGCAAACTCCACCTCCTGGGTTCAAGTGATTCTCCTGCCTCAGCCTCCCGAGTAGCTGGGACTACAGGCATGCGCCACCATGCCCAGCTAATTTTTGTATTTTCAGTAGAGATGGAGTTTCACCATGTTGGCCAGCATGGTCTTGATCTCCTGACTTCCTGATCCACTCACCTCAGCTCTCCCAAAGTGCTGGGATTACAGGCGTGAGCCACTGAACCCAGCCGAGTGAGTTTCTTAACCCTGAGTTCTAATTTGATTGCACTGTGCTCCTCCAAGCTAAAGAAGCATGATTTCCATTCTTTTGCATTTGCTGAGGAGTATTTTACTTCCAATAATGTGGTGAAATTTAGAATAAGTGCTATGTGGTGCTGAGAAGAATGTATATTCTGTTGATTTAGGTTGGAGAGTTCTGTAAACGTCTATTAGGTCCACTTGGTCCCATGCTGAGTTTAAGTCCTGAATATCCTTGTTAATCTTCTGTCTCATTGACCTGTCTAATATTGACAGTGGGGTGTTAAAGTCTCCCACTAGTATGGTGTGGGAGTCTAAGTCTCTTTGTAGGTCTCTAAGAATTTGCTTTATGAATCTGGGTGCTCCTGTATTGGATGCATGTGTATTTAAGATAATTAGCACTTCTTGTTACATTGATCCCTTTACCATTATGTAATGCCCTTCCTTGTCTTTTTTGATCTGTGTTGGTTTAAAGTCTGTTTTATCAGAGACTAGAATTGCAACCCCTGCTTTTGTTTTGCTTTCCATTTGCTTGGTAAATATTCCTCCATCCCTTTATTTTGAGCCTATGTGTGTCTTTGCATGTGAGATGGGTCTCCTGAATACAGCATACTAATGGGTCTTAACTCTTTATTCAATTTGCCAGTGTGTGTCTTTTAATTGGGGCATTTAGCCCATCTACATTTAAGGTTAATATTGTTATGTGTGAATTTGATCCTGTTATTATGATGCTAGCTGGCTATTTTGCCCATTAGTTGATGCAGTTTCTTCATAGTGACAATGGTCTTTACCATTTGGTATGTTTTTGCAGTGGCTGGAACTGGTTTTTCCTTAAGTGCTTCCTTCAGGAGCTCTTGTAAGGCAGGCCTGGTGGTGACAAAATCTCCCCACATTTACTTGCCTGTAAAGGATTTTATTTCTCCTTCACTTATGAAACTTAGTTTGGCTGGATATGAAATTCTGGGTTGAAAATTCTTTTCTTTAAGAATGTTGAATAT
>NW_012104338.1:0-1069 GCF_000951045.1 Mandrillus leucophaeus
TACTCTGGAGGCTGAGGCAGGAGAATCGCTTGAACCAGGGAGCTGGAGGTTGCAGTGAGCCGAGATCTCGCCACTGCACTCCAACCTGGGTGGCAGAGCGAGACTCTGTCTCAAAAAAAAAAAGAAGTTTTCACATTCCCTCACAAAGAAGACAGGGGCCTTGTCCTACCAGAGATTTATACTTGGTATTGACTGTAATGACAACTGTATGGTATTACACAGGAACAGATAGTTGTTCAATAGGATAGAAACAATCAAGAAATGTGATATGTAAGGTTACTTAATAGTGTTTCTGTTCATTTAGAAAAGCATGGCATAATTGACTCTTGATATGGTTTGGACATTTGTCCCCTCCAAATCTCATATTGAAATGTAATTCCCAGTGTTGGAGGTGTGGCCTAGTGGGAGGTGTTTGGGTCACTGGGGCAGATCATGAATGGACTGTTACTGTCCTCATGATATTTAGTGAGTTTTCACTCTGAGTTCATGTGAGATCTGATTGTTTAAAAGTGTGGCACCTGGCTGGGCGCGGTGGCTCATGCCTGTAATCCCAGCACTTTGGGAGGCCGAGGCGGGCGGATCACAAGGTCAGGAGATTGAGACCATCCTGGCTAACATGGTGAAACTCTGGTCTCTACTAAAAATACAAAAAAATTAGCCAGGTGTGGTGGCATGCGCCTGTAGTCCCAGCTGCTGGGGAGGCTGAGGCAGAAGAATGGCGTGAACCTGAGAGGTGGAGCTTGCAGTGAACCGAGATCTTGCCACTGCACTCCAGCCTCAGTGACAGAGCAAGAGTCCTACTCAAAAAAAAAAAAAGCGTGGCACCTTGTCCCTCGCTCTCTTTTGCTCCTCCTTGCTGTGTTACGTGCCTCCTTCTGCCTGCTTCTGCTTCACCTTCTGCCTTGAATAAAAGCTTCCTGAGGCCTCACCAGAAACTGAGCAGATGCTGGCACCATGTTTCTTATACACTGTGCAGAACCGTAAGCCGATTAAACCTCTTTCCTTTATAAATTACCCAGTCTCAGGTATTTCTTTATAGCAATGCAAGAATGGACTAACACAATTGTCC
>NW_012104338.1:3427-3741 GCF_000951045.1 Mandrillus leucophaeus
CTTTCATTTTAGTTATTCTGACAGCCATGTCATGATATTGACTTGTTGAGTTCTTTTACATTGCATTGATAATTAATGAGGTTTAACATCTTTGTATATGTTATAGGACATTTGAAGATCTTTTTTATGATATGCCTGTTTAAATTTTTTTTTTCATTTTTTAATTGGAGTGTCTTTTTCTTATTGATTTTTTTTGTTTTGTTTAGGCATGACAGATATATCTTATCCTACTCATGGCTTGCCTTGTTTCTGTGTGTTTTTAAATTAAAGATATTAAATTTGGACTAACTTAATTTGGAGCATGACTCATAACA
>NW_012104339.1:0-1195 GCF_000951045.1 Mandrillus leucophaeus
AGCCTTCAGAGCTGAGAGCCCCAAACAGAGATTTACCCACATATTTGTTAACAGCAGACCAGTCATTAGCATTGTTTCTATAGATATTAAATTAAATTAAAGTATCCCTTATGGGAAACGAAGGGATGGGCCGAATTAAAGGACTAGGTTGGGCGAGTTAACTGCAGCAGGAACATGCCTTTAAGACATAAATCGGCTGGGTGCGGTGGCTCAAGCCTGTAATCCCAGCACTTTGGGAGGCCGAGATGGGCGGATCACAAGGTCGGGAGATCGAGACCATCCTGGTTAACCCGGTGAAACCCCGTCTCTACTAAAAAATACAAAAAATTAGCCGGGCGCGGTGGCGGGCGCCTGTAGTCCCGGCTACTCGGGAGGCTGAGGCAGGAGAATGGCGTGAACCCGGGAGGCGGAGCTTGCAGTGAGCTGAGATCCGGCCACTGCACTCCAGCCTGGGTGACAGAGCGAGACTCTGTCTCAAAAAAAAAAAAAAAAAGACATAAATCGCTCATGCTATTGCTTGTGGCTTAAGAATGCCTTTAAGTGGTTTTCCGCCCTGGGCGGGCCAGGTGTTCCTTGCCCTCATTCCCGTAAACCCACAACCTTCCATCGTGGGCGTTAGGGCCATTACCAACACGGTACAGTGCTGCAGAGATTTTGTTAATGGCCAGTCTTGGGGCCAGTTTATGGCCAGATTTTGGGGGGCTTTCTCCCAATATTTACCTTGTGGAGTCTACACTAACTTCAGGTGGTTAATGCCCACATGGAACTGCAGTACAACCATTGGTGTCACCATAGCCAATGGTCTCCAGCAAGTTACTCACCCCTGAGGTTTAGTTTCTTCATCTACGAAATGAAGCTAGCTGGAATGACCATTATAGTCATTCACAATGAGACAGGATCAGTGAAAGTGCTTCGTACACTGCCTGGTACTGTATAAAATGCTTGTTTCTGTTCCTATTGATCCACCTGGGGACCTCAGGCAAGCTCAGCCTTCCTGAGCCTTAGCTTCCACATCAGGAAAAGAGGCCCGTCTGTTGCCATACCTCACAGAGTTTTTATGAACACAAACTGAGATCAACATGTGGGAAACCTTTGGAAATTACTTTGTATTATTTTCAAAGTATTTTCTATCTTTTTTCTAATTAAATGGATCACACAAAGATAGCAGAATTCATTTTTGCTAAATTTGGAGAGC
>NW_012104340.1:0-388 GCF_000951045.1 Mandrillus leucophaeus
TTTCTGTGGAATCTGATAACAGATATATCGGATCCCTTTGAGAACTATGGGGCCCAAGGAAATATCCTCCGATAGCAAAGAGAAAGAAGTTTTCTGGGAAACTTCTTTCTGTTCTGTGAAATCATCTCACAGACTTACAGGTTTCCGCTCAAGAAGGCTTTCGCTAAGACAGTTCTTGTGGAATTGGCCAAGTGATATTTGGGAGCATATAGACGGCTATGGTGAAAAAGGAAATATCCTCAGATGAAATCTGGAAAGAAGCTTTCTGAGAAGCTGCTTAGTGTTCTGTTAATTCATCACACAGAGTTACATCTATATTTCTTGGAACTCTTCGCTAGCCTTATTTCTGTGGAATCTGAGAACAGATATTTCGGATCCCTTTGAAGAC
>NW_012104340.1:438-1223 GCF_000951045.1 Mandrillus leucophaeus
ATAGGGCCAAAGGAAATATCCTCCGATAACAAAGAGAAAGAAGCTTTCTGAGAAACTTCTTTGTGTTCTATGAAATCACCTAACAGAGTTACAGCTTTCCCCGCGAGAAGTCTTTCGCTAAGACAGTTCTTGTGGAATTGACAAAGTGATATTTGGAAGCCCAAAGAGGGCTATGCTGAAAAAGGAAATATCCTCACTTGAAATCTGGAAAGAAGCTTTCTGAGAAACTGCTTAGTGTTCTATTAATTCATCTCACAGTGTTATATCTGTATTTCGTGGATCTCTTTGCTAGTCTTCATTCTGTGGAATCTGAGAACAAATATTTCGGATCCCTTGGAAGATTATAGGTCCAAAGGAAATATCCTCTGATAAGAAAGAGACAGAAGCTTTCTGAGAAACTTCTTTGTGTTCTGTGAAATCATCTCACAGAGTTACAGCTCTCTCCTCAAGAGTCTTTTCGGTAAGACAGTTCTTGCGGAATTGACACAGTGATATTGGAAGCCCATAGAGGGTTACGGTGAAAAAGGAAATATCCTCACATGAAATCTGGAAAGAAGCTTTCTCACAAGCTGCTTAGTGTCCTGTTAATTCATCTCACAGATTTACATCTATATTTCGTGGATCTTTTTGCTAGCTTTATTTCTTTGGAATCTGAGAACAGATATTTCGTATACCTTAGACGACTTCAGGGCCAAAGGAAATATCCTCCGAAAAAAAAGAGAAAGAAGCTTTCTGAGAAACTTCTTTGTGTTCTGTGAAATTATCTCACAAAGTTATAGCTTTCC
>NW_012104341.1:0-1554 GCF_000951045.1 Mandrillus leucophaeus
CTCAAGTGATTCTTGTGCCTCAGCCTCCCAAGTAGCTGGAATTACAGGCGCACACCACCATGCCCAGCTAAATTTTTGTATTTTTTGTAGAGACAAGTTATCTCCATTTTGGCCAGGCTGGTCTCAAACTCCTGACCTTAAGTGATCCGCCGGCCTCAGCCTCCCAAAGTGCTGGGATTACAGGCGTAAGCCACCACACCCAGCCAAAAGAAACCTTTTCTGCTGTTAGTCTGCCTTTTGTCAGTTTAATTCACAGGCCCTGGCTACTGAACCTAACATGCTAGAGGAAAGATGCTTTTTCATCTCTGACAAATGATAGTTGTAAAAGCATGTATATATGTACATTTTTCTTTTCTTCTTTTCTTTCTTTCTTTCCTTTTTTTTTTTTTTTTTTTTGAGACAGTTTTGCTCTGTCACCCAGGCTGGAATGCAGTGGCGTAATCTTGGCTTACTGCAACCTCCACCTCCCGTGTTGAAGCGATTCTCCTGCCTCAGCCTCCCGAGTAGCTGGGCTTACAGACTCAGGCCACCACACCAGGCTAATTTTTGTATTTTTAGTAGAGATGGGGTTTTACCACATTGGCCAGGCTGGTCTCCAACTCCTGACCTCAAGGGATCCGCCCACCTTGGCCTCCCAAAGTGTTGAGATTACAGGGGTGAGCCACTGTACCTGGCCTATTTTTCTTTATTTAAACATTTAAGAAGTAGAATGTAAACATTCCTGGAAAGGACTGCATATCCATTATTTATTCATATCTTTCACCATTGGAGATAATACATATATTGATTATGCTTGCTTTTTTTTAACAAATTCTATGACAATATAGTGTAGTATCCCTCATCATTTTTTATAGCTTCATGACAGTCACAAAACATAATTATTCCTCTATCAATGAATGCTGTTTTTAAAATTTTTTAATGAAAATTAGCATTGTCTATAGCATACTTTCGAGGTTATAAACTCTAACCTTGTCCAATTGTCTTTGAGATATTCACCCCTTTTTTTTTTTTTTTTTTCAGACAAGAGTTTTTTTTTTCCCATAGAATGGGAGCTTGGTTTGCGCGATTTCGGCTCACCACAACCTCTGCCTCCTGGTTTCAAGCATTTCTGCTGCCTCAGCCTCCTGAGTAGCTAGGATTACAGCCATGTGCCACCACACTCGGCTAATTTTTTGTATTTTTAGTAGAGACGGAGTTTCTCCATGTTGGTCAGGCTGGTCTTGAACTCCCAACCTCGGGTGATCCACCCACCTCAGCCTCCCAAAGTGCTGGGATTACAGGTGTGAGTCACCATGCCCAGCCCTATTTGCCACTTTTTATAAATTATATGTAATGATAGTGTGTAAATTCTGTCCTGTCTGGCAATAATTTAACCGGTTCCCACCATCCCCACCCTATGAAAATACCAGTTTTGTTTCCATTTGCAATTCATCTTAACATTCCTTTACTCCAGATAAATCTGTGCTTTTTGACTTTTCCTTTGAAATGGTTATAACATATGCCTGATTCCCTCATATCATATGCGTAAATTCCTTTTTTTTTTTTTTTTTGAGA
>NW_012104341.1:1604-3081 GCF_000951045.1 Mandrillus leucophaeus
ATATTTGTATGAGTCACGACCTTATCTTTTTCTGAAAAGTATTTTTTAACAACCCTCACATTGTTTCCAGTGTTTCGATTCTGAAATCTTTGTGTATTTGTAAAATTTCCTACATAGGATAAATTCCTAGATGAATAGTTGTTAATAAGCATTCATGTTGTCCAAATGCCTTCTAGAAAGTTTGTAGAGATCTCTACGACAGAGGGCAGCATAGCAGTCTGTATTCCTACACCTTCATCTATATTGTGTTTATCAATCTTTTTCAACTTTGCCAATCTGACAGGTAAAAAGTGATTTGTAGTTTTAATTTGCATTTCTTCAATTCCTATTGAAATTGAGCATCTTTTCATGTGGATTTCTTCTTTAGTGAAGTATCTTATCATGCCCTTTGCCCATTTTTCACCTGGTGCATATTTTTATGTAAAAACCCCTTTATTTGAAAAATTAATTTTTGCTTACATACTATTGCATATGTTTTCTAGTTTGTTTGACTTTTAACTTTGTTTATGATATATTTTGTTATATCATAACAAAATTATTTGTTATTTATCTTTATTTTTTTATTTTTATTTTTATTTTTATTTTTTTGAGACAGAGTCTCGCTCTGTCGCCCAGGCTGGAGTGCAGTGGCGCGATCTCCACTCACTGCAAGCTCCGCCTCCCGGGTTTATGCCATTCTCCTGCCTTAGCCTCCCGTGTAGCTGGGACTACAGGTGCCCGCCACCTCGCCTGGCTAGTTTTTTTTTGTATGTTTAGTAGAGACGGCGTTTCACCGTGTTAGTCAGGATGGTCTCGATCTCCTGACCTCGTGATCCACCCGTCTCGGCCTCCCAAAGTGTTGGGATTACAGGCGTGAGCCACTGCGCCTGGCCTTGTTATGCATACATTTAACACTTTAATGTATTAAGTTAACTATATCAAACTATTTTGTGTGTGATTTTAGCTTTGTTGCCATTCTGAGAAATGCTGCCTGCTCTTAAAAGAGATCAACCTGTTTCTTTTTAAAAACATTGAAGAACTTACATTTATGAGTTTTAGAAACATATTTCAGGCTTTACTCTACTTGGAATTTGCATACTCAGGAGCCACACTTTATTTTTTTCCTGGACGGTATATTTATGATTGAATTTGCTTTCTCCATCTTCATGCTTTGGAAGTCGTACCTTACTCTTTAATGTCTTCCTCGTGTTCCTTTCAATGTAATTTGATTAAATTTCTAAAACAATTCAAAACTAATTTTGTAGCATTTGTCAAAATAAACAAATCTGGATTTAGGCAAGGGGAGACTATTCAAAAGGATTATTGAAAGAAGAGGATGGGTGGCAATCACAAAAGGATGAGGAGAGCTCTTATAGCCAGTGCTATTTTTCAGGAAAACAAGCCTCTGGCAAAGATCAGCACTGTTGACCTTCCTTTTGTTGATGATAAATGAATATTATTCACCACTGAGCAATTCAGATGCAATCCTAAGCCTCCT
>NW_012104342.1:0-900 GCF_000951045.1 Mandrillus leucophaeus
ATATATATATATTTTTTTTTTTTTTTCCCCCAAATACCCAGACTTCAAGGAGAGGGTAATATAGACATCTTAACAATATTAATTGCTCCAACCCATGAACATGAGATGTTTTTCTGTTTATTTATGTCTTTTAAAATTTCTTTCAAAGGCAGGTGGGTGTGGTGGCTCACGCCATAATCCCAGCACTTTGGGAGGCTGAGCTGGGGCAGATCACTTGAGGTCAGGAGTTCGAGACCAGCCTGGCCAACATGGTGAAACCCATCTCTACTAAAAATACAAAAATTAGCAGGACGTGCTCGCTTGATCCAGGAGGTGGAGGTTACAGTGAGCTGAGATCGTGCCACTGCACTCCAGCCTGGGCAAAAGAGAGACTCTGTCTTAAAAAAAAAGAAAAAAGAAAAAAAATTATTTCATGAACATTTTGTAATTTTTATTGTATAACTCTCTTTCTTCCTTGGTTACATTTAGTCCTAAGTATTTTATTCTTTTTCATGCTATTATAAATGGAATTCCCTTTTCAGGTTGTTCATTGTTAGTGTACGAAAATGTAGCTGATATATGTATGTTCATTTGGTATCCTGCAACTTTACTAAATTCATTTATTAGTTCTAACAGGTAGGGTTTTTTTTGGTGGAATCTTAGGGTTTTCTACATATCTAATCATGTGATCTGTGAACAGAGAAACAGAGATAAGTTTACTTTCTCTGTTTTTTTTTTTTTTTTTTTTTTTTGAGACAGGTTCTCACTCTGTTGCTCAGGCTAGAGTGCAGTAGCACAATCATGGCTCAATGCAGCCTCAACCTACTGGGTTCAAGTATCCTCCTGCCTCAGCCTCCTGAGTAGCTGGGATTATAGGCATGAGCCTCACACCTGACTAATTTTTGTATTTTTAGTAAAGAC
>NW_012104342.1:950-1296 GCF_000951045.1 Mandrillus leucophaeus
CTGGGAGTATAGGTGCTCACCACTACACCCAACTAATTTTTAATTTTTTATGGAGATGGGGTCTCACTACGTTACTCAGGCTGGTCTCAAACTCCTGAGCTCAAGTGATCCTCCTGCCTAGGCCTCCAAAATTACCGGGATTGCAGGCATGAGCCACCGTGCCTGGGCTAGTTTTACTTCTTTCTTTCCAATCTTAATGCCTTTTCTTTCTTATTTCTCTTTCACTTTCCTTCCTTTCTCTTTTCTTTTCTTTTTTTTTTTTTTTTGGACGGAGTGTCTCTCTGTCACCACCCAGGCTAGAGTGCAAGAGTGCAGTGGTGCGATCTCGGCTCCCTGCAACCCCCGC
>NW_012104343.1:0-81296 GCF_000951045.1 Mandrillus leucophaeus
TGCAGCACACCAACATGGCACAAGTATACATATGTAACAAACCTGCACGTTATGCACATGTACCCTAGAACTTAAAGTATAATAAAAAAAAAATAAAATTAAAATTAAAAAAAATACAAAAATTAGCCGGGCATGGTGACGCATGCTTGTAGTCCCAGCTACTTGGGAGGCTGAGGCAGGAGAATCGCTTGAACCCAGGAGGCGGGGGTTACAGTGAGCCAAGATCATGCCACTGCACTCTAGCCTGGTGACAGAGCGAGACTCCATCTCAAATAACAATAATATAATAATAATAAAGAATGATACAATGGACTTTAGGGACTGAGGGGAAAGGTGGGAGGTGGGTGAGTGATAAAAGACTACACATTGGGGGCCGGGTGCGGTGGCTCACACCTGTAATCCCAGCACTTTGGGAGGCCAAGGCGGGCAGATCACGAGATCAGGAGATTGAGACCATCTTGGCCAACTCAGTGAAACCCCGTCTCTACTAAAAATACAAAAAAAAGAAATTAGCCAGACGTGGTGGCGGGCGCCTGTAGTCCCAGCTACTTGGGAGGCTGTGGCGGGAGAATGGCATGAATCCGGGAGGCGTAGCTTGCAGTGAGCCAAGATCGCGCCACTGCACTCCAGCCTGAGGGACAGAGCCAGACGCCATCTCAAAAAAAAAAAAAAAAAAAAAGACCACACGTTGGGTACAGTGTATACTGCTTGGGTGATGGGTGCACCGAAATCTCAGAAGTCACCACTAAAGAACTCATCCATGTAACTGAACACCACCTGTTCCCCCAAAAACCTATCGAAATTTAAAGATAAATAAGTAAATAAATAATAAGGTAATTTCAGAGAGTGATAAATAAAATAGATAAAAGTACATACAGGAATAAAATAAAAAGAAGCTAAGAAAGTTGAAGAGGCAACTTTAAACATTCTGAGGAAATGACATTGAACTGAGAACTGAATGGTGTGAAGGAGCCAAGATTTAAGGAAGGAGCACTTTAGACAGAGGTAGCTGCAAGGTGGAGAAGTTTGAATAACAGAAACAAGGCCTGTGGAAAAAAAAAAAAAGGATGAGAAGAACAATACAAGATTGAAAAGGGAGGCAGGCCTCAGGTGATGTGCAGACTTGTAGGCCATAGTAAATATTTGTTTTCTATTCTACTTGTGAGGAAGAGCTACGGTAGATGGTTTGCAAAGGTGACCAAACAATCTGCGTATCTCTGTATGGATGCTCCTTTGCAATGTGACTTTGAGGCTCCTCTCATCAAGAGGTAAAGTCCGTTTTTCTTCTCCTTGAACTGGGTCTGGCCCTGTAACCAAGAGAATGTGGAAGAAGTGATATTGAGGCCTTGCAGCTTTCATCTCTCTTTACAATGCTGCTCTGAGTCCACCATGTTAAAAAAAAAAAAAAAAAAAAATTAGTCTAGCCAACTAGGAGATAAGTGCCATTTGGAGGAGAACCAGAGGACCATGATCAACAAATAGCATCAGCTCCCTGGGAGGCTGTCTAGTCCACCCAACCTCAGTCGAACTTGAAATGACTATAGTCACAAGAGTGACCCGGGGAGACAAGCAGACCAACCACTTAGCTGAGCCCAACCCACAGTATTGTGAGAAAATAGTTTTGTGTTCTAAAAACATAAAAACAGTGGTGGTGTGTTGTGCAGTGATAGACAAGTGATACAGGCATCTTAGGAGTTTTAAATAGGGAGAAAAATAACATGTATATGTTTTAACGACCAATTTTGTCCCAAATACATTGATGGATTTATCCATAAGACCCATGAATCTTTCTAAAAGATATAAAAATATTATAGCCTCCATTGGAGAAAGTGCAACTCACAGGGCTATGTTGGATTACTGGGGCTTTAAACCCTTCTCCTCAAAATGAAATCTTGTCCTCAAATATATTAAAACTGTGTGAAACCATGAATACTAAATTAAAAAGCCAAAAGTCATTTGACTCCCTACCTCATTTTAGCTGAGAATACAACTTTTGAAATCTGATGAAGGATCACATTTTAAGCCTGAACTCATTATGAAATATGTTCCTAAAGAAGATTAAAAAGGAAGTATCTGAGAACTCTAAACTGTGTTATTTTGATTCTATGTTCTGCTGAAATAATCAAGGAAGCATTACATCATTTTTTTAAATGTGAAAGATTGAAAACTGGTCTTTCAGTTGAAACTACTTAAAAAAAAAAAAAAAGAAAGAAAGATGATGATCTTTGGGCATGCAATCTTGGAAACAACTTTAAAACAACCAGCACTCTGAAAACATAAAAAGCTATTTTGTCAAAAAATTCTGTAGTTAGCAAAGCCAAGATGTTTGCCCTTGCTGTGCATAATTATTTGATTTTCAGAAAAAGGAGATTCACTTTGGTTATATAAGTAGCATTATTTTTGAAATAGTTCTTTAAGTAACAAGATTTAACCAGCCTTTATGGCTATTTTTTTCACAGTATTCATAGTATTTCCCACTAATTTCCGAAAGATGTTAGCATATCCTCCTGGGATGTTCAACGCTATGCTTTATAATATATTATAGCCAGATGTTACATGGCTTTAGAGGAAACTATGCGGACTCTTTCAAAATGACTTTACCTATTTAATTCTAATGTCTTATATTCACTATTTAGAATAGTGGGAAAAGATGAAAGAGGAATCAATTGGAGATGTTCTCACCTACCTGAGCACCTCACCACTATAAGTCAACCTCCTCTGGTTATCTATTGCATTAAAGAAAGAAGAAGAGAGATATGTAGAAGGACAAGAAAGAGAAGACAACTCCAAATGAAGGAAGGAGACAGGTGAAATATGATAGAGAATAAACCAAGGAAGTTAGATGAGGAAAAATGAAAGTGAGAAGAGAAAGTCAGATGCTTAAACCAAAGAATTAGGCTTTTTCACAAAGGGCATCTAGGGCAGTGGTCACAAAGCCACTACATAATTATTAGGTTTCCTTCAGCTTAGCACATTATCTGTAGTTCATTCTGGGCAAATCTTAGCCTCTTTTGGCCCTTGGACAACTTTGAGAATATAGTGACAGTTATAGAATACAGTTGACCCTTAAACAATGTAGTGGTCAGGAGCACTGACACTCACACAGTCAAAATCTGCATATAACTTTTGATTCCCCAAGAACTTAACTACAAATAGCCTAATGCTGACTCAAATCCTTACCAATAACATAAACAGTCTATTAATGCATATTTTGTACATGTATTATATACTGTATATGTATATATTATATATAGAAGAGAAAAGTAGAGAACAAGAGGAGAGAGCAGGAGAAGAAAGCTACTGTAAAGTAGCTAAAAAGAAGAAATGTTATTAAGAAAGTTATAAGACAGAGACAATTTGTTTACTATTTACTATTTATTAAGTGGAAGTGGATCATCATAAAAGTCTTATCTCATCATCTTCATGTTGAGTAAGTTGAGAAGGAGGAGGAACAGGAGGGGTTGGTCTTGCTGTCTTAGTGGTGGCAGAGGTGGAATAGGTAAAAGAGATAGAAGAGTGAAAGGGGAGGCAGGAGAGGTAGGCATACTTCATAGAGCTTTTTTTTTTTTTTTTTTGAGACAGAGTCTTGCTCTGTCGCCCAGGCTAGAGTGCAGTGGTGCAATCTCTACTCACTGCAACCTCTGCTTCCCATGTTGAAGCAATTCTCCTGCCTCAGCATCCCAAGTAGCTGGGATTATAGGCGCCCACCACCACACCCAGGTAATTTTTGTATTTTTTAGTAGAGATAGGGTTTCGCCATCTTGGCCAGGTTGGTCTCGAACTCCTGACCTCGTGATCCACCTGCCTTGGCCTCCCAAAGTGCTGGGATTACAGACATGAGCCACCGCACCCGGCCAATATAACTTTTGTGGAAATATATATGTGTATAAGTGGATCCATGCAGTTCAGACCCATGTTATTCAAGGGTCTACCATATAGACAGACCCTCTTCTCAGAAAAATGTGCACATATACAGTTAGGTTTAGTTCACATTTTCTGAGGGTTTTCTGGATAGCCCTCCCATGAACCCCAAATTGAAAATTCTGAAGGTTTCACTTCAAGGCACTGAGATAGCTACTCCCATAACAACACTATCCAGAACAACCATGGCTTCTTTGGCTTCATGATCTCATTATAATAGCTCCTCCTTCCCTGTGACAGTCTTTCCATGGGAAACATGTGGCAAAGTGGGAAGTTTACTAGAAAAGCTCTGCCTCCTCCCCAAGTTTTAATAAGGGAGGTTAGTCCTGCTCTGCCATGAGCCCTGGTTGAAAGGGTTGTGCCATCCAGCCCCACTGGGGAAAGCTGAGGAGGAAACGGAAGTGGATGTACCTGGCAGTTCCTCTGAAGCCTGGTTGCCATGTTTCTGCAAATGCTACCACACAGACGACTGAAAGGGTCAAAGTTCTCCCTAGTCAGTAGTGTGTTTCTGTGATATGGTTTAACTCAAACTTCATTTCAGAATCCAGATACGATGAGTGGATGTAAGTATGGGGGCGGTGGGGAGAGAGGTGGGGAGGGAGAGAAGTAAGAAGAGAGAGAGGAAGAGAGAGGAGAAAAGAAAAGTAGAGAAGAAGAGGAGAGAGCAGGACAAGAAAGGGAGGGAAGGGAATAGGAAGGGAAAGAAGGGAAGGGAAAGGGGCGTGGAGGAATAGAGAGATACTATTATCTTGGGTTATCCTTGTGTTTGAAGCGCTTTCGAACCCTGGAATTTCAGTCATCCGTTCACTTCAAATGTATTTGTGGAAGAAACGCACATCAAAGCCACCTTGAAATTGTTTTTCAGTCAGCCGCACTTTTACATTATCTGTTCTATTATTGTTGCTAGTAAATTTAACCAGTTACTTACTGAATGATACACCATATAGAAATAAAAAGTCGGTTTAATTTTCCCTTGAAAATGTCTCTTACAGATGAAGTCAAGGATTTATAGTCAAGAACTTCATTATTACTCTTTATAATGGTGAAAATGTAGAAACTCTTTAAAGCATCTAACACTGACATCTAAACATCTAACAACTGGTCTAGTTGTTAGACATTTGATCATTAAAATCGTGTTCTCACTGATGAGAATGTGGAGTAATTGGAACTGTAATTCATAAATGGTAGAAAGGTAAAATGGTACAGGCATGATGGAAAATTGTTTGGCAGTGTCTTATAAAGCTAAACATATGCCTGCCCTAGGGTCCAGCAATTCTGCTCCTAAAGAAATAAAAACATGTTCTCAAAAATACAAGAATACTTACATAAGTTTTATTTATAATACCCATCCTCCAAAAAATATTGGAAATAACTCACATGGCTATCAATAGAAGAATAAGTAAACAAATTTTAATATACCCATACAATGCAGTATGACGCATCTATTAAAAAATGAACTACTGATAAACACAAAACGTGGATCAATTTTTAAAATATTAACTGAAGGAAAGGAATAGGATTCAAAAGAGCTGATGCTGTATAAATTCCATTTATATGAAGTTTAAGTTCAGGCAAAATTTATCTACAATAATAGAAATCAGAACAGTGGTTACCACTGAGGACTGTTTACACAGGTATATGTATACAAAGGTAAAAATCAACCAAACAGTAAACCTGATTTGTGCATTTTATTGTATGTGAATTTTTAAAAATCGTGTTATCAAAGAATATTTAAATACATGAGGACTTATTATATATGGTTAAGTGCAAAAAGTAGGATAGAAAACGGTAGCTATAGTATGATCCCAATTTTGTTCAAAAATATGTGTGTAGAGCAAGCTTGTCCAACCCACGGCCTATGGGCTGCATGTGGCCCAGGACAGATTTGAATGTGGCCCAACACAAATTTATTAAAACATGAGTTTTTCTGTGATTTTTTTTTTTTTTTTTTTTAGCTCATCAGCTATCATTAGCGTTCATGTATGTTATGTGTGGCCTAAGACAGTTCTTCCAGTGTGGCCCAGGGAAGCCAAAAGATTGGACACCTCTGGCTTAGAGAAAAGACTGGTGGCATACATGCCTGAATGTTAAGAGTTATTAAATATGAGGCTGGGCTTGGTGGCTCATGCCTGTAATTTCAGCACTTTGGAAGGCTCAGGCAAGAGGATTGCTAGAGGAATTCAAGAGTTATTAAATTGGCTGTAATACTAGGGTCATTTTTATTCTCTTCAATACATGTTCTATATATCGAAGCTTTTCTACAAGAAGCATATATTATACTTTTTAGATAAAAGGGGGGAGGTTTCCCCCTCATTCTTTTTTTGAAGAGGTCAAAGGGGTCAAAGTAAGACCTCATCACGGTCTTACTTTGTTGCCCAGGCTAGAGTGCAGTGGCATGATCATAGCTCATTGCAGCCTCAAACTCCTAGGCACAAGCAATCGTCCTGCCTCAGCCTCCCAAGTAGCTGAGAATACAATCACATGCCACCATGCCCAGCTAATTTTTTTAATTTTTTGGTAGAGATGAGTTCTCACTATGATGCCCAGGCTGGTCTCAAACTCCCAGCCTCAAGCCATCCACCTGCCTAGGCCTCCTAAGGTGGAGCTACAGGTGTGCACCACCAAACCCAATTAGAAAAAAAAATTTTTTGTTTTTAGGTTTTCTATAACAAGCCTCTTTTCCCATTTCCATTCCCTGAATCCCCTAGTCTAGGCCCTCGTTTCTAAATTGTTGTAATAGACTCCTAACTGACCTCCTAGACTCAAGATTCTCTCTAGCCCAATCTCTTCTCCTCTGAATGTATCTTCCTTTTTTGAAACTATAATTCTATTTTTGTCTCAAGCATGCAGTATCTTTTCTTCTCTTTGAAGTTCAGGTTCGTTCTATTCCCTGTGATATCTGGTTTCCTCCAACTACCTTTCTTTCTGTTTTTGTTTTTGGTTTTTTTTTCATCTCTGTCTTTCCCATTGGAAACTTCCCTGAACTATCTGGCAATCCTTGGCTGTCTGTTCATAAGTAAGAGGAAGAAAATAAAATGATCATCTTGATTAAATACATACCATTCAGGGTTTTTGTCATCACCACTATATTAAAACTGCCACTGTCAAGGCACCAGTGATCTCCATGTTGCTAAATCCAATGGCCCATCCTCAGTCTTCATCTTCCTTGATCTCACAGAGGCTTTGACACAGGGACCATGCACTCCTCCACATCACACTTGCTTCACTTGGCCACAGGACACCACTCTCTTGGGGTTCCATCACCCTCACCCCCTATCTCCCTTTTTCTATCTCTTCTACTTGCTCCTACTCATCTTCCTGATTTCTCCATGTTGGAGTGTCCCCAGGGCTTATTCGTGTTCTTCTCTGTATTGGAATCTTGACAATCTCATCTGGTCTTCTGGCTTTACAGACCAGCTGTGTGATGTGATAGTGACTTACCAATGTACAGTTCCAGCTCTGACTTCTGGCCTGAATCCTAGACTGTATTTCCACTGCCTACCTGATACTGCCACTGAGATATCAATAGGCAAGGAAAGCTCTAAAATCAAACAAGTCAAAATTCCCAGTTCCTTCCCCCAGTATTGTCCTGCTCCTCCCCAGTCTTCTGCCTCTCAGAAAATGTTCCTCTTCCTTCGAAACATGTCCAGAACCCGAGTACCTTAAGGGACTTAGTGTTCTTTAAATATGCCCATCATGTCCCCCCTTCAGGGCCTTTGTCCTTGTTTCTTCCTTTGCCTGGAACCCTGTCCCCCAAAATGCACTTGACTTGCTTCCTTACAGCCTTCAGTTCTCCACTCAAAGATCACATTATCCCTGGACACTTGACCTAACACATCATCCCTCATATTCCCCACCGCCCTTACCTGGTTTAGCACTGGCATACTGTGTCCTGGTTTTACTCATTAACAGCCTTATTTTTTGTGTCTTCCCTCAGAATATAAGCTCCATAAGAGCAAAGACCTATTTTGTTTATTTATTTTCTAGCCCTAGTGCCTAGAACATTAGAGGTACTCATTACAGGTGCTGAATAGTTGTTGAACTTAGCTAGGCATGGTGGCACATGCCTGTAGTCCCAGCTACTCAGGAGGCTGAAGTGGGAGGATCGCTTGAGCCCAGGAGGTCAAGGCTGCAGTAAGCCATGATGGTGCCACTGCACTCCAGCCTGTATGACCGAGTGAAATCCTGTCTCAAAAAAAAAAAAAAAAAAAATGTGGAATGAATAAGTGAATTAATGAATGAATAATTCCCTTGGGCAGGGCTTGATGGGTAGGTCCTACAGGGAGTGACTAGGCAAGGATCATTTTATTTTGATGGGGAAACCCCCAAATGTCAATAGTTATAAGCCCTTTTACTTATATGTGAGTTCCCACCACTCATCCCATGAACCCTATAATCTCCTGCCTAAGGGATATGATTCTGACTGGCAGCATTTTGGAAGCTCAGCCCAACAAGGCAGCTGGAAGTTTTCAGTGTTCAGCATGCAAACTTTTGATTAATTTCCCTGTGTTTAACAAGATTCATTCATTCATGCATGCATTTGAAAAATAATTTCCAGGTGGCTATTAAATGCCAGGCATCTCTAGATACTTGAGATATATCAGTAACCAAAATGGACTAAACTCTCTAGCCTTTGGAGCTGATACTCAGCTATTATGGGTGTTCTTGAATCCATAGTGCCCACATCCAGAAAATGAACCTCCTGTTTTCCAGTAGGTATGGGGAGAGACAGTTTCTTGGTTGAGCTGGTGGAAGAGAGATCTGGGGTGATAACTGCTTCTTACATGCACTTTCAACAGCATTGCTAAATCTGGTAATGTTAACTTTCAGCCAGTCCTTATGTTCTCAGTCCTCCTCAACCCCACTCCACTCTCTTCACTCTGTCCTCCAGAGGTACCTGGTGCTGGTACCTTCCATTTTAAACCTTTCTTGGGTGCAGTAACATGAAAGAGCTTTCTTCTTTCTTACTCAGTTCTGCTGAAGTCAGTTAAGACTCATGCATCCCCATTCAGCTTTCTAAATGTGATTTTTCTCCCACTTTCACTTTGTCCTGGCAAGTTTATGTGTTTTTTTATTTTAGTTTTAGAAATCGGCTAGAAATGACTGCATTTGTTCTGCCATGTTTAACAAGACAACCTGAGTGCCATCACCAGCATAATCTCCTTAAACACCACATCAGATTTTGAAGACCATATTGGTTGAGCACCCCATCTATGCAAGGCATGTACTGTGTGGCTGGATGTTTGTTGTGTCTAAACTTGGGATTCCTGGGGAAAAAATCAGCCCCTTGCAAACGAACCCTCACTCAACACAAACACACCCAGTAAGCATTGGGTTCAACTTTTTCCTATCTTACCTATCTGTGTAGCTATGGAAATAGGGGAAATACAGGGGCCCCTGGTTCTCACGTCCCGCTGCAGTCCAGCAGTTGATGAGAAGAAAGATCTCACACATTCATCTGGTTTTTCACCTGTCCCTATCTCCTTGGGTCTAGAGTAAGCTGCCAGAGCTCATTCCATCACTTTGATCATACTTCACTGAAATAACTGGAACACTCTTGACTTTGAGAACACCACTGTCTGGAGTTACTGCTAGCCAGTAGAAGCCATAGAGAACAGATTAAAGGTTAAGAATTAAGAGTATGATTTAATTAAGATTAGATTAAAATATGAGTTTGATCTTAATTAGACTTATGGCTAAAGAATTTAAAAATTAAGAATAGATTATTAGTCTTAATTAAGAATTAAGATTAAAATATGGCCTTTAGGGACCTGACTTTAAATTCTTCTCTGAAATACCATTTACTTATTAATAAATATTTGGGAAGAAATCATTAACCCTTTCTCATTGGGTTGCCATGAGAATTAAATGAGATTATGTATGAAAAGGACTTAGTATAAGGCCTGGGATATAGTACTACATGTAATCTAAAGGAAAAGTCAACTTCCCTGCCCCTTTAGTTTGGCCCATGTGGTTATTAATTCAAGTTAGAATCATCCAGAATCTATTTTATTCCAGGGAATTGATATCTTTGAGGTCTCCGGTCTTCCCTGGAGGAAACTCATGGCCCCTTTCGCTACAAAGGTTTGCTCCTTACAACCTAGTTCAGATCTCTCAGAATGACACATAGCAAGTTTACATCATTTATGACAGTTGGGGTTAGAAAACTATTTCAATATGCTAAGTGAGAATTCGTAAGACCTTGAACCAAGGCTAGAGCTGAATGGAAGGTGTAATTCATGCTTGCTCTGCTATCTACGTGTTCCCCTTTGTTTCCTAGCCACCCTTGAAGTTAGGTTGGGGCTATGCGGCTAGCATAGGTCAATGGACCGCAACCAAAAGTGACTGTGTTGTTTCCAAGTGAAGCAGTAAAACCCAGTGTGCCTCCTTCTCCTTTTCCCATTCATGGTGATATCAGAATTTATATGTTCCCAATAATTGACTACAAGATGCTGAATGGAGAAAATACATCCTGGATGCCTGCGTGACTGTCTGGAACAAGCCTCCACTCCACTCCACCCCAACCAACCTACTTTCAACTTGTAACACAAGAGAGAACTAAACATTTGCTATATTAAACTACTGAGATCTAAGTTTAATTTATTACCACACTACCCCTAAGGAGGTAGATTAGTTTGAGAGAACTTGTGAAGTTAAAATTAAAAGATATTTCAGCGTTTATTAATGGTAGACTAGGTAATTCAGACCAATCTTCCTACTAGGAAAGCTAAACAAAAAAAAAAAAAAAATTAATTCTCTCAAAAGCGTTGGAAAGCCAACATGGTAGTGAAAAATTTCCAGGCTACCATCTGACATCTGACAGAAGATGAAAATCCAGAGAAGTGACTCTGACATTTGAGGCCACTTTTCTCCTGGGAGAATTTGTTAATTCTAACAAAGCCAGTGTTTGTTAATTCTAACAAAGCTGAGCGGTGTCTTTGATGGCCTGGTTTGGGGACAAGAGTTGGACTCCGGTTAAAACATTGTAGTGCGGGTTGGGACCCTTAAGTGCTATGCTCTAGCAGTAAGGGTGAAAAGGAAGTAAAAGAGCCTTCACACATCCTGTTGTCCAGCTTCAAATCATCTGGATGGCACAAAATACCTAAGGCCCTGCAACTGGACTAAGATGATCCCAGACAGTTAATGCCCTTAGGCTCATGAAAGAAGCAAACAAAGATCTCCTAGAAGGAAAAGAAAAAAGAAAAAGAAGAAGAAGCACTATTTCATGGCTAAAATTGCTAAAAATTATTTCTACAAATAATTTTTCAAATGCAATGGCTGATAAAATCAAGGAAAACCAGGCATAGATGCAGTTAAGATAGTATGAATAAGGACCAGCAAAACCAACAACAACAAAAGAGACTAATATGGTCTCCAAATATTGGCACTGAGCAGACTTTAAAACCATTAGCTTACTATGTCCCAGAAAATAAAATATGGTATTGAAAATTTCAGCAAGGAGCTGTAAATGTTTTTTAAAAGACATAGCAAAAGTGAAAAAGAACCAATAAAAATTCTAGAACTGAAAATACAGTCACTAAGATTAAGAACACAATGGATGGATTTTTACAGGTTAGACCTCATTGAAGAGAGAGATAAAGAACTGAAAAATAAGTCAGGAGAAGATATCCAGCATGACATATAAAGAGGCAAAGCATTGGAAAATACAAAACAGGTGGTCAGACACCTACATATGTCTAGAATACATATAACTGAATGCCTAGAAAAACAGGAGAGAGAGAATGGAGCAAAAGCAGTATATTAAGAGGTAATGGAGAGAGTTTTCCCAAGCTGATGTAAGACTTGGATCTGCAGATTGAAAATTAAATTACATGAACTTGGCAGAGAAAAAAGAGAAGGGGAAAAAATTTTAAGTCAAGGATGACTCTAAGAATTCTAGCTTGAGCAAAAGGATAATGTGACTAACTGAGATAAGAAATAGAGAAAGAAAAAGATTTATTGGGGTTGGGAGGAGGCAGAGTGAGATAGAAATACAGATTCCAATTTTTACCTGTTGAATTTAACATCCAGACAGGGATACAAATGGGTCATTATTTCTCTAACACTTACTTTTCTTGGCATATTAAGGAATTTCCAAAACTTTGATTTTTTGGAAAGGATCATCAGATTTTTCTTGTCTCAAGAACCCTGCACCTATAGGCCTCCTTCCCTTCCTGCTAGAATCCACGGTTTGCATCC
The DNA here is from genome assembly GCF_000951045.1 of Mandrillus leucophaeus. Classification (NCBI taxonomy): domain Eukaryota; kingdom Metazoa; phylum Chordata; class Mammalia; order Primates; family Cercopithecidae; genus Mandrillus; species Mandrillus leucophaeus. Next base: position 12,121 of record NW_012104343.1, read on the forward strand.
ATGAGTTTACCTACAAATGGACATTTGCAGCAAAATGTACAATGACTTGCAAATGGCATCTGTCTGGTGTTAAAATGTAATTATTTATCCATTGCAAACTACACAGAGAAAAACCCATCACAACAAAATAATGTATTTTCTAGTTTTTAACACATTGATCCATGATTTCATTTTTAAAAAATACATATCATAAGGGCAAGTTACAGGAAAAATGTGGATTTTCTGCACATGACATCAACTTCAAACGATGCGATAAATACAACTTTGTGTCACTATATATATAATACTACCCTAAGGATTATCATGAGTTTTTAAAATACAATTATTTGACTTTATTAACACACACACAAAATAAAACACTGGCTATCATAAATTGCTAATTTTTTATTTTTTATTTTACTTAGCAAACAGCACAACTTTCACAATAAGTTCCAGGGATAATGGATAAAAATGACATAGTATGTTTTCTTTTCAACTGGAAAGTCCCCCAAAATGTTAAAAGATGATAATGATGATGACAGCTATTTACTTGGGCATTTCCTGCATGCTAGGAACTGTTCTATAGGGCTTGCATGGATTCACTCATTAAAGAGATTTAAAGATGTCTACTAACATAAATTGTATGCTAATGACATAAAGAATATTATTTAATGAAGAGTCACAATTTTTCCCCAAGATTATTCCATTTATAAAATACACTACAACTCAGCTAGTATTACTGGGGACCAGAAATACATGTGGGAGAAATTAGAAAAAAAAAAACACCTACAATAATAAATTACAAATAAATCTGTAATTTTTCCATATTATATCTTTCTTCCGAAAGTAGAAATAAAATTTTCAAAACCAATGAACAGGAAAATAATTTTATTTTCAAATAACCCTCTAGATGTCAATGTTAAAAATTTAAATATATCTAAAAGTATCCATGTAGTTGCCTTATGCAATCAAAGGTGAATTTTTCAACAGTAACTGTAGGTCTAATTGTCCCAAATGTTTTCATTGTAGGATTTCCCTGTATAACTACTGCTATATTATTGTGATTTCCCTGAATATCATTCCAAATAGAGTCATCATGAATACTTTTGATACAAAATCATAATTTTGTATAATCTGATGAAACTTCCTACTATAATCTCCAGCAGAGAAGGCTAAAGATATACATTTTTTTAAATAGAAAATTATTTCAGGAGAATTGTACCTAAGAAAACACATGAACCTACTTCTTAAATTATTAAATGTCTTAAAAGTTTACAAGTAATTTGGGACATCATTTAGCTACATTCTTAATATTACGAAAAGTTGAAATTTAATAACCAAACTCTTGTTTACTGCTTTCAGCCATTTTGACCATCAGATTCCTAAAAATTTGGCTCTCTTGCTTAGCTTTTCTTTAAAAAAACTATTTGAATCTCTGATGTAGTCTGTGACCCTTACTACTTTAAAAACTATGGAGTCACAGAACCATTTGACTCCTCAGATAACATAGAACACTGAGGGTCTTTGAATCTAGCCTCTCACACATTTGAATCCCCTCTGCCTCATCAACCCAAATGTTTCCCTTCCCTGACACCTGCTAAAATGGTGAATTACTCACAATTACTCCATTGTCAGTTTTCATTATTACAAATGTCTTCCCTACACTGAATGGAAATCTTCTTCCCAAAAACTGCCACCTATTGGGAGCTTCAACAATCTCAGCACTGACCCTGGCAGATGACCTTGAGCAAGTTCATTTCTTGTTGCTTTAGATTCGTTGGTTATAAAATGGGGATAAGAAATGTGTGTCATAAAGGTGCAGAGATTAAATAAGAGTGTTTATAAAGCACCTGCCACAACGTGGGGTTTATTGGGAATATGAAGCCCTCCTCTGCATGGCTACCCTAGAGATGTGGTGGCAGCTACTGCTACTGTTTACATTCCTTCTGGCCAAACATCCCCATTTCCTTCACTGTTTCTTTGAACAACATGGTATTGTCTCATTTTTCGTCTAGCCATTCCTTTCTGAGTAAGTTCAGCTCTTTGAGAGAAGGGTCAACTGTCAAGTCAAAAAATATGTATTATCAACTATGTTACCAGCTGAGCGCAGCTCCTTACCTATACGTGTCATTGAAAGATAGTATTTCTCTTTTCCTTGTTGCTGGGTAGATCTTCTCCACCCCCCATATTTGGACTTCTGACAAGCTGGGCTAAAAGAAAGGCAATAGGTATGGATAGTTTCTGGTTCTAAAGTAAGGAGAAGACAGAAGTGCACCTCAGACATTAGGATGTAGCTGAGAAGTTTCTCTCTTCATTCTGGTAGGATGTCGGCTCTTCCTCATCAAGGGTCACTCCTCTCTGTCCTTTCCATTCCTTCTTCTGGACTTCACAATTCTGGATGGTGGCTCCATAAGACATCATCTTTTTGGGACTCACAAAACTCTCATGGTTGAGTTCTGTCTCCTCAGCTAACTCATCCTGGTCAATGATTCCACATTTCTCCTCAGAGAGATTCTCTGGGTCAGCCCACTCCTGTTTCTCCCCAGAAGCAAAGACCCCATAGAAGATCACACCACTGTAATGCACCAGGGCAGCTATGAGGAACACATTCTGCCATTCTTCACGGGTCTAAATAAGGAAATAAAGTGCCAATTAATGTTTTAACTAAAACCAGAGATTACCAGTATGTCCTGGAGGCCTCTACTGGGAAAAAGCACCTGCCCATTTGGAAGGCAATGCTCTGTTCCTTGGGAGGGAGGATGTGTGTCAGAAGCACCATCCAGGATTCAAACCTAATTTAAAAGAAAAACTTAAAAAATGAAAGTTAAGACTACAATGAATATAAAAGTTAGACATGCCAATAAATATGAATTTTTTTAATTTAGAAAATACTTTTTTTTTTTTTTTGAGACAGAGTCTCACTCTGTCGCCCAGGCTGGAGTGCAGTGGTGCCATCTTGGCTCACTTCAAGCTCCGCCTCCCAGGTTCACGCCATTCTCCTGCCTCAGCCTCCTGAGTGGCTGGGACTACAGGCGCCCACCACCACGCCTGGCTAATTTTTTGTATTTTTAGTAGAGACGGGGTTTCACCATGTTAGCCAGGATGGTCTCGATTTCCTGACCTCGTGATCCGCCCTCCTCGGCCTCCCAAAGTGCTGGGATTACACGAAAATACATTTTAAAATAAGCAGCACATAAAAATATTAATACATGCAGCACCATTGCATAGCTTTTTGAATACTCAAATGGGGTTTCCCTTCACGTAGTCAACTAAATTAAACTTGTTTTAGGAACCCGCCGTTTTAAATATCAAAAGTCTCCTTCTTGCTTGTTGTTGGATACATAACAATATTTGAGCCATTAAAGTTCTCACCCTTGACTGGCAAGAACTTTATTTATAATCATATTTTCAGTGTAAAAAAAAAGTATGTCAAAATATAATGGGAATTTGTGTCTAAGGTTGGGGGAAGATATCTTGGATTTAACAGTCAGGTTATCAATCCTATAACTCCATGCACGGAGAGGGAAAACATGAATTCCCTGCCTATAAAATCCTACCTTCCTTTTCTGTCAAAAAGTACGAAATTTTATCTCACTTTTTTTTTCTTTCTTTCTTTTTGAGACAGAGTCTCGCTCTGTCGCCCAGGCCGGAGTGCAGTGGCGCGATCTGGGCTCACTGCAAGCTCCGCCTCCCGGGTTCACGCAATTCTCCTGCCTCAGCCTCCTGAGTAGCTGGGACTACAGGCGCCGCCACCACGCCTGGCTAATTTTTTTGTATTTTTAGAAGAGACGGGGTTTCACTGTGGTAGCCAGGATGGTCTCTATCTTCTGACCTCGTGATCCCCCCGCCTTGGCCTCCCAAAGTGCTGGGATTACAGGCATGAGCCACCGCGCCCGGCCCTCTCACACTTTCTTCTGCAGGAAGCTGAAAAAACTTCTGAAGTTATATTTGTAATAGGCAATCCAACTAAGAAAACAGTTGGGGGAAAATAATCCCATGGTATCAAAGAATTTTTATTTGCAGAAAGCAGCATCTTGAGACGTTTCAGTGACAAAGATAAAGAAATCAGGTGTGCTGTGGTTGAACTCTGGATGGATCTGCCTCTACGACTCACCCTAGTTCAAATTCACAAAGGCTCAGTAACAACTGGGTAGGTTATTAATGTCCTGTTTATTTTATTCTTAACAAGGAAGTAGAATAGCACTCATCTTTTCATGCTGAAACGTGCTAAGCAATGGATGGAATTAGGTTATAAAGTTTAATCACTGAGAATGAGAAAACAATCTTCAGTAACTCACTTATCCCGAGATGACTGCCTCAGTTTCTTCTTTGTGTCTCTAAACAGTTTCTAAGGCCCATACCCCTCTCCCTAGACTTTTATTCCTCAATTGAAAAACCATAGAACAAAACAACAGTTAGCCTTGGTGCCATTGATAAGCAATGATTTGAAAATCAGAAGAAGAAAATAAAAATAAAAGAAGTTCAGCTGACTCAGTCAAGGTCAAGGACATACACATTTACAGACTGCGACAGAGCTTTGAAATCTCAAGTCTGTGTTAGTGCTCCAGTCCTCTGATACTGTAACCCACAGCCACAAAGGAGAACTTTACCTTGTGCCTGGTCATTGCACCAACAATGAGGGGACAGACCATTCCAGAGAGGGTTCCCACTCCATTTGAGATCCCCATGAGAATGCTGGCATAGCGGGGGGCAATATCCAGGTGGTTGACATTAAAACCTACAGTGAAGCCAAAACCTCAAAATCAGAGTCAAGAACAGAATTCCAAATACACTTTGGAAAATACTCAGTTGTCCCAACCTTCACCAATCTGTTTGGTTTCCTCTAGTATATGACTGACGGATATTAGTTTCCAGACCAAGAGGACTGAGTTCAAGAGGCTGTGTCCACACAAAGCAGTACTGGTAGACAATGCTCGAACTGATTATGGATATCTATTATGGGCTCTCTCTACAAGGAGAATTATGGCATCTCTACCTTGTAGGTTCCGAATTCCAGAATACGGTGTTTGGCACAATACTGAAAAGCCTAAAGACTGAATCACATTTATTCAGAGTAAATAATCATGCAATCATATACAGTATGACGAGACCAAACCTTGCTTTATAATATTCCCGCTCCTACCCTCGACTTACTCTTAAAAGGCAGCCAAGAGTAAGCCTACCTTATTGGCCACATGGCCACATTTTCACACAATGAAAATGGTGCTTTTTAATGAAACATTTGCACAAACATTGGGAGAACCTCTGCAATTTACAAAACACTTTCACACACCTACTGGATTTGGAGTTTGTAAATCTGGACTTGAATCTTATTTCTTCTACGTAAACAAGTAATTTGGGGGCCTCTGTTTCTTCATCTCCGATATGAGGATAATATTACTACTCACTTCATAAAGTGATAGAGTGATAGAGAATCAGGGGAAATAGGTATGTGAAGCAAATATCGAAGCTATACTACCACTACTACTACTACTACCTTCTGCTGCCACTGCCAGGTAACTCCCTCTCTTTGAGGTTTTCTAGCAAAAGATAATGCTGCTGGCCGGCCATGGTGGCTCACACCTATAATCTCAGCACTTTGGGAGGCTGAGGCGGGCGGATCACCTGAGGTCAGAAGTTCGAGACCAGCCTGGCCAACATGGCAAAATCTCAACTCTACTAAAAATACAAAAATTAGCCAGGCCTGGTGGCACATGCCTGTAATCCCAGCTACTTGAGAGGCTGAGACAGGAGAATCACTTGAACCCAGGAGGCGGAAGTTGCAGCAAACAGATCCGACGTTGTCAATATATTGCAGGGTTGCATGTTCGAATCAGACAGACTTCAATTCTGGTAGCTTAACTGAGATGCAAGCCTAGACCAAGGATTTAAACTTCCTGAACCTCAGTTTCTTTATCTATATAATGGCATAACGATTCTTATAATATTGACGTAGGAATTAAGTTAAATAATGTATGTTAACTACACGGTGTATAGACATGTAAACCAATATGCATGCTCTTTACAGGTGGTTAGCCATCTGTCTTGTTTAGCACCATCTCCCCTGAACTAGCAAAGTGCCTGGCACATTGTGGTCTCTCAATAAATAGTTGCTAAACTAATTACCACCTTCACCTACTGAAATTATAACAAGGAGTTGTAGCCTTTATTCATCTTTTTGTTTTCCTTTGCTTTGCTTTTTACTTCTCTATTCTGTGCAAAAAAACTGAAAATAGGACTTAAAATATTTTTTGTTCTAATCTGGCACATTGGTTGGTTGTCTTTTCTACCTCCCTTCGGGGAGAAATTTTGAGAAAACTTTTTGGTAATAATAAACATACCTTCTCTTTCAGGTCAATGTGCCAAATGATCAGAATATAAAACAGCTGCAAGTTCATTAATCTTATCACTGATTTGAATGTGATAAACACTTTATTAGAAAAGAATCCAGAGATAAGAAGCAATTAATATGATTGTTGAGTATTATGCTCTGATACAAAGCCTGGGCAACTGCATTCAGCTAAAGATAATGTGGGAAAAGCCATTTAGGTTTCTAGCTGCACAATCCTGACATTTGGGGAGGAGGGGAAATCACTGAGAAATTGAGATATTGATAGATTTTTATAGTAGATGAAAAAAATTACACACAAACTGAGAGAATCTGTCTTCTCTGTATAGGACATTTCCCAAAACAGGCATCACTCATTCCTTGCCTATTTTTAACCTCATCTATCTCAGCAGTCTTGTCTATAATCAGCTCCTAAATTGTGCCAATCAGTCTTCCCTGGCATCCATGTTTATTCCTTTAAAAGTTGGCAGACAGTAGATCCTGAGGAATTATTGCCCCGTGGCCACAATCCCTCCCACAGTGTCATTGCTGGGACCAACTGGGACCTTTATTCCACACTCCCAGTCACTTCGCTGGGCGAGTTAAACCGCACTTTGGTTTCCCCACCAATAAAGTGAATGTAGCAATACCCTTCTCATCAAGGTTGTGATGAGGATTAAATGAAATCATGTTTAAAAAGTGGCAAGAAGGCCAGATGTGGTGGTTCATGCCTGTAATCTCAATACTTTGAGAGGCCGAGGCAGGAGAATCACTTGAGGCCAGGAGTTCGAGACCAGCCTAGACAACATTGTGAGACCCTGTCTCGAAAATAAATAAATAAATAAATTTACACACACACACACACACACACACATACACACATATAGGCATGGTGGCACATGCCTGTAGCCCCAGCTACTCAGGAGGCTGAGGAAGGAGAATCAGTTGAGCATGGGAGGTAGAGGCTGCAATGATCTGAGATCATGTCACTGCACTCCAGCCTGCGTGACAGAGTGAGACCCTGTCTAATTTTTTTTTTTTTCTTTTGAGACAGAATCTCTCTTTGTCACCCAGGCTAGAGTGCAGTGGTGCAATCTTGGCTCACTGCAACCTCAGCCTCCCCAGTAGCTGGGACTACAGGCACATACCACCACAACCAACTAATTTTTGTATTTTCAGTAGACATGGGGTTTCACCATGTTGGCCAGGCTGGTCTTGAACTCCTGATCTCAGGTGATCCATCTGCCTCGGCCTCCCAAAGTGCTGGGATTACAGGCATGAACCACTGCACAAGGCAACAAATCCTGTCTTTAAAAAAAAGGAAAAAAAAAAAAGCAGCTTCTGTGATTTTGAGTATTGGGTTTCTCTCCTTCAGACTGTGACTTAATTGGCAATTGGGGGAAAGGAAGCAATATGAACTTGAACATTTCAGTATCTCTGGGAACAGGATATGGATCTCTTTTGCTCACAAAGTTATCACGGGAAGTCGTTCCTTAGCATCCTACTGGAAGCAAGTCGTGATTGCTGTGCCCTTGCTACTCAAAGTGTGGATTGCCCTGCAGCAGCAGCAGCAGCGCTGGGGAGCTTACTAAAACTGCAGAATCTCAGGCTCCACTCTAGAGTTACCAAGTCAGAATCTGCATTCTGAAATATCCTATGGTGATTTCATATAACTCTTTGAGAAGCACTGGGCTGGTGTGTGTACTAATAGAACAATAATGGTGAACACTCGTTGATTTTGTTATGCATCTGGCACTGTGCTAAGGGCTTCAAATAAATAAAGCTAAGGTTTTTATTTGAATAAATATTTCCACTAGAATGCAAACTTTAGGGGGATGGACTCTTTCATTTGTTCACTGCAATATCCCCAGTGCTAAGAATAATGCCCAGCCCACAAGAAGTGCGAGGAAATGCATGAAATATCTAAATGTATCCTCCCAACAACCCTATGGGTTGCTGTTTCATCTCTCCAATCTCTAGATGAGAAAACTGAAGCTTGAGAGTTTTCATAATTTAGCAATTTTTTTCTTTTATAAATAGTAAGTAGTAAAGAGGGCCTCAAACCCCACCCCAGATCTATGCATCTCTAAACCGAATTACTTAGCTGCAAGTTACTTTTAATTTAGACTTTTACTTTATTTTCTAATTTAACTATTCATCAGCTCTATTTATTTTGACAGATACAAGCCCCTGTCTTAGGACAGTTTAGACCAGAGGTTCCATGTTTTTCTATTCGTGGACACTAACACTATTTGATATCTAAGGCAAGCTGGAATAATGGAAGGAGCATAGCCTTTGGGCCACGCAGAAGTGTTCTGGCATCCTTCCTTTGCCACTAACTGTGTGACATTAGGAAAGTATTAAATTTTTCTGAGCTTTAGTAAAATAGTGAAAAATCAGTAACGTAGTGATATACTACTACTTGCTTCACAATGTTGTGAGATATATGCAATATATGTAAAATTTTCTTTAAGTAACCATTTTTTATTTTTATTTTATTTATTTATTTATTTATTTTTCTCGAGACAGGGTCTCACTCTGTCATCCAGGCTGGAGTGCAGTGGCACGAACTCAGCTCACTGCAACCTCCAACTCCCAGACTCAAGCCATCCTCTCACCTCAACCTCCTGAGTAACTGGGACTGCAGGTGTGCGCCATTACACTTAGCTAACTTTTTGTATTTTTTGTAGAGATGGGTTTTTGCCATGTTGCCCAGGCTGGTCTGGAACTCCTGGGCTCAAGTGATGGATTCATCTCGGTCTCCCAAAGTGCTACGATTACATGCATAAGCCAGCGCACCCGGCCAGTAACCGTATTTTTTATTATAATGTTTTAAAGATAGACAAACAACTAAATTTCACCCTTTGACCCAGTTTTGCATAGGAAGCTTCTGATATGATTGCCCTCTGGCCTCTCTCTCACATACAGTAGACCACTTTCTGCCCCTGTAAAATGGGGATCGTAACAGCACTGATACCCAGCAGAGTAGTTGTGAGAGAGACAGGGCTTAATACACGCAGATCGCATGGAACAGTCCCTGGCACAGAATCTGTGCTTGGTCATCGCTAGCTCACATCATCACTGTCATTATTCTTAACAGCTTTACCTGGTTGAGAAAGTCACTTCCTCTCTCTGGACTCACATTTTCTTGTTTGGAAAATGAAAGTAATGGAGTAGACAAAAATCTAAAGAAGGTTTTCACTCTTAAAAAAGCTTCTGATTCTATGACTGTAATGATACTCACAGTTCTCTAGCCAGAGGCGAGGCTTGAAAAAGTCACAGGAGCCTCTATCAGGTAGGGTGACATGGTGCTAAAGTACGTAAGTCCACTTCACCCAGGACATACGCTTGGGCCTCTGCTCATATCTCAGAAGGGTCATCTGTGCTTTGTGTCTTTTCCCATGACAAAGTAAGTAGGAAAAATTCCACCTTAACTGAACTCCCAAGCCCAGTTCTCAGTGATCTTACAAAATCACCCCTACTAGATGACATTCTCTGGGCGGTGGTCCTGCTATCTGAGAATGGACTGGCTACTGAAAGAAGATGCTACAATATCCTTGTCCTTCCTTCTTCCTGGGACTTGTTGAATCTATCGTCAAGACCTGGAAACCCAAAGGACACATTACCTGAAATAGCAAAGCCACTAAATCCTACAGCAAGCACCAGAAAGGAGATAGCCACCCCTTTGGTATGGGAAAAGCCAACCACCAGGAGTAAGGTTGCCTCCATGCCAAAACCTGCAAGTGGAAACAGCAAGGGAAAACAAAATGTCATTTTCATATCAGTCAACCCAAGTTCATTTATTTATCAAATAAGAACTAACCTATAATTCCACATACCTAAATTTATTTTGTTTGTGTGTGTGTGTGTGTGTGTGTGTGTGTGTTTTTAAGTTCTGGAATTTAATTTTTTTTTTTTTTTTTTACTTGAAGTTCTGGGATTTAAGTTCAGGGATACATGTGCAGAATGTGCAGGTTTGTTATGTAGGTATACATGTGCCATGGTGGTTTGCTGCACCTATCAACCCATCATATAGGTTTTAGGCCCCACATGCATTAGGTATTTGCTCTAATGCTCTCCCTCCCCTTGCCCCCTAGCAGGCCCCAGTGTGTGATGCTCCCTTCCCTGTGTCCATGTGTTCTCATTGTTCATCTCCCACTTATGAGTGGGGACATGCAGTGTTTGGTTTTCTGTTCCCCCACAGACCTACATTCTGGTACAGAGATTACAATGCCATGCAGGTATTTCATGACTACATGACTCTGCTAATATTCCCTGGGTGTTCGCAAACTTTCTAACATTATCCCGGTGCACCTTGAGCACCACACGGTCCCAATAGGTTCCAGTGATGCTCCTGAGATGAGGGATGTTAATTATTAGTTGCTTCATGGGTAATTGCCCCTGCCATTGTTAAATACTAAAACTCTACTATATAACTGTGGTAATGAATCCCCTTTGACTAGTTATGGCCTTTCCCGTAAAAGTAAAATGACAACACTCTAATATTTATTGCCAAAAGCAACCAGAAAGCTGTAGCAAATATCTGAAACAAACAAGAAAAAATAAACACAGCACTTCACCACTTGTAAAGCAAAAGTCAAAATTTTTCTATTTCAGAAATTCACCAAGCTCTCAGGCCTCTTAAAAAAACAAAAAAACAAAAAATCAAAACAAACAAAAAACGACAAATAGTACATGAGATTTTTGCACAGAAAATATTGCAGAACAAAAGTACTTTCTGTTCCTTTCATTCAGAATAATTGAGTCTAGCAAAATAAAAAAAAAAAAAGAATGAGGAAATTATGAAGTTTCTTCTCACCCGAAAAAAGAAGTTCAGCTAATAACAGACAGAAAAATAATATAAATATCATTTCCAAGTATATAGAATGCCTTAGGAGGGGGAAGAGACAATTAGTGGTGCTTCATTTGAAGACTGCTGATTCCAGACATCTCCACACAATTGTCCTACAGTACCTCAAAGGCAATATGCCCAAATCAATTCTCTCATCCACTATTTTTTTATTTATTATTATTTTTATTATTATTGAGACAGAGTCTTGCTCTTATCACCCAGGCTGGAGTGCAATGGTGTGATCTCGGTCACTGCAACTTCTGCCTCCCAGGTTCAAATGATTCTCCTGCCTCAGCCTCCCAAGTAGCTGGGATTATGGGCATGCCCCACCATGCCCAGCTAATTTTGTATTTTTAGTAGAGTCGGGGTGTTTCCATGTTGGTCAGGCTGGTTTTGCCATGTTGGCCAGGCTGGCCACTCCTGACCTCGGGTGGTCCACCTACTTCAGCCTCCCAAAGTGCTGGGATTACAGGTGTGAGCCACCGCCCCGGCCTCTTCCCCTGTTTTTTTACTCCTAAACAAACAATGCAAACCGTCACCACCACGTGCTTTCTTCTCCTTCTCTAAATTAATCTTCTATATTCTGTGTTTGGAACCCAGTCTTTAGAGTCAAACTGGTATGGGTTCACTTTCCACTTCAAAATCACTAATTGTGTGACCTTGAACAAGTTACTACACCTCTTAGATTCCTCATCCAAAAAATGGAGATAATACCACAGCCTTGTGAGGTATTGGAAGAGTGAATGAAATTGGCATATGAGGTACTGAGTGTGGCACATTGGCACAGCTCAAGAAATGGTAGCCAGAAGTCCGATGCAGAAATTTCAGAACTGCCTTGGACTTCTCCTCCTGCCTCAGCTTTCACGTACAAATCTGCAGGTTTGGCCTCAGAAATATCTGTCCAGTGTAACTGCCACTTTTTCCTCCCCTGTCACTGCTTTAGTTCCAGCACCTGTGACCTCTTACCAGGACAACTGCAATAAGCCACCTTTTTTTCTCCTTTTGTTTGAGATGGAGTAGTGCTCTGTCGCCCAGACTGGAGTGCAGTGGTGCAATCTCAGCTCATTGCAACCTCTGCCTCCCGGTTCAAGTGGTTCTCCTGACTCAGCCTTGCCAGTAGCTGGGATTATAACCCACCACCACGCCCAGCTAATTTTTTTTTTTTTTTTTTTTTGAGATGGAGTCTCGCTCTGTTGCCCAGGCTGGAGTTCAGTGGCATGATCTCTGCTCACTGCAGTTGCCTCCCGGGTTCACACCATTCTCCCACCTCAGCCTCCTGAGTAGCTGGGACTGCAGGTGCCCGCCACCACGCCCAGCTAATTTTTTGTATTTTTAGTACAGATGCAGTTTCACCGTGTTAGCCAGGATGGTCTCAGTCTCCTGACCTCGTGATCCACCCACCTCAGCCTCCCAAAGTGCTGGGATTACAGGCGTGAGCAACCATGCCAGTCTAATTTTTGTATTTTTAGTAGAGGCTGGGCTTCCCCATGTTGGCCAGGCTGGTCTCGAACTCCTGACCTCAAGTGATCCATCTGCCTTGGCCTCCCAAAGTGCTGGGATTACAGGCCTGAGCCACCATACTCAGCCATAATAAGCCACTTTGGTAGTCTTCCCAACTCGTCCTCTTCTGATGCATTCTCAATACCACTGTCTTTTTAAGCCACACACCTCATTATTCGCTCCTGTGCTTAATGTATTTGTCATGGGCTCCACATCAAGAGTATAGTGTTCTATAATGAATCCCTCCTGCTGTTCCAGTTTCATCTTCTTCCAGCCCTCATCTCTTTGCTTACCGCCCCCATTCTGTAGACAGCCATCTGTGCTATAGACATACTCCTCTATTAGCTGTTTTCTAACCACACAATACTGTCTCATGCCCGTACGTATTTTCACACATTGTTTCTTTACCTGGAATACTCTTCTCTCATCACTTTCTCTTTTTCTGAATAAATCTTACTACTTTTAAAGTCCAGATTAAATAGTGCCTCCTCTAGAAAGCTTCCCTAACAACCCTCTGCCTACCCTCAACCAATGAAGCTGACATCACCTTCTCATCATTTTATAGAACTTTTCAATATTGCTTTGTAACTTTTCATTTGTGTTTCTGCCTCTCCCACAAAACTGTATATTTAACACAGAGTATGGCTAGCATGTAGTATGCACTCAATAAATAATGTTTGGCCAGACATGGTAGTGCACACCTATAATTCCAGCTCTTTGGGAGGCCAAGGCAGGTGGATCACCTGAGGTCAGGAGTTCAAGACCAGCCTGGGCAACATGGCAAAACCCCTTCTCTACAAAAATATGAAAGTTAGCCAGGCACGGTTGCATGTGCCTGTAATGCCAGCTACTCGGTAGGCTGAGGCAGGAGAATCACTTGAACCCGGGAGGTGGAGGTTGCAGTGAGCCGAGATTGCACCACTGCACTCCAGCCTGGGCAACAGAGTGAGACTCTGTCTCTACATACATACATACATACATACATACATACATACATACATGCATACATAACGTTTAATGAATTAATGCAAAGGAAAGGAAATGGGACCCAGAATAAAGAAAATAAGATTTACAAGCTAAAGTACTTACCGTAAATGATGGTTATTAATATTTGCCTTTTTGAACCATTTCTTCAACACTACTATAAAGAAGGGCAAGAACTAATAATTGTTTTAAATGACTTCTAAAGAGGATGAAATGTAATTGGAGAAGTCTTACTTTTAAAACTATATGCTTTATATCATTGCTACTTTTTCTTAATTTTGTTTCAACATTTAAGATTACACATAGGGAAAAATTGCTAGTGTTTCATATACTAACTATATGTGTCTTAGAAGTGGCCTATCCTAAATAACAAGACATTTGGCTGAAACTTCTTTTATTTTAACACTCAACAGAAGTGTGCAGAAAGTTAATTCCCCCAAAGAATTAGAATGATGATATTGTGTAAAGAATAAAACTTACAAATGACACATCAGCTCATCTGTAAGAAAACAAGTTTTGGCCAAATAGCAGATTGCCAATGGGAAAAAAAGTATTTAAAAGCCTAAATGGTTTCTACTGACAGTTAAAATACTAGAGACAGGGAGCTTGTCTCAGGAGCTTAAGGATAAAATTTGAACTTTAGGGGTAATGAGGAAATCCTTAAAACCGAACCTATTTAGAATTGCCAAGAAAAACAAAACTAGGACTTAAAGGCCTAAGAAATATTTTATTTCATATTAAAACAATCTGAAGTTCACACATGCAACTGATTCAGCCACAATAGAATTTTTGACCTCAGTTACACTTTTACATGTTCTATAGAGGTGGCAGGACAAGAATTTGGCATCTGTCTTTAAGTATCATAGACGTGGACCCTGATTCAGAATGAATTGAATATCATGTCTTAAGGTGATCTATTTTGCTTTAAATGATTTTAATGGCACATTGAAATCTATGGAAAGAAAAGATGACAGGCTCCAAGATATGTGTGATCCTTCTCAGATGAGAAATGCCTTCTATATTTCTTATTAGGAAACCAAAAAGCCAACCAAAATTCTCTGGAAGATCATACCAGTGCTTCGTCATTTCCAAATCAACCTGCATTCTTCACTGATAGCACAAAACTTTATTTTCATGTAGTTATCTCTGCTCTAGCATCTATGTATTTAAGCAGAAAAAAGTGGGACCATTATGGTCTTTTTAAAATTTTTATGTTCTATATATAACTCACTTGTCCTACCATGTCAAAATATAAAACAACATGAAAAGCCATGTGAAGAGGTATTTTTTAAAGATGGGAGATGAGGCAGAAAGATTCCACATAGGCCTTCTAGTTTCTTCAGAAAAAAACTATTTCCTCTCAACAGGCACTTTGTTAGCAATTAAACATCTTTGAGAGTTCTCATCACCACAACATAACATCATCACCACCAATTAAGGAGAAACAGCAGAGGTATTGGGGCAGAATTAAATAGGAATAAGACATTCCCACAAAATATGCTCAAGAATCTCCAATGCATCTGGGTTTAGAAGAGGTTGTGCAAATAGTGTTTAAATCCAGAAGCTTCTTTAAAGTTGTTGGTTTAGAAGTACACGTTTTTGGCCAAGGGAAATACATACAACTGAATTGCAGATATTTGTTAAAGAACTCTGAAAAACTTCTGTGTTTTTTGCATCTTGAACACAGGAGAAGAAAAGCAGCATTAACATTTGTTGAGAATTTTTTATAGGTTGAACACCACACTAAGTGTATTTATACATTGTACCATTTAATCATCATAACTACCCTCTGAAGTAAATATTATTATGTAGATTTTAAAGATGAGAAATGTTGGCCCCGAGAATTTAGAAATCGACCACCCTCTCTCCATCTCCATTGCCACCTCATTTGTCCAAGCCACCATCTTCTCTAGACAGGACAACTGAAATTGCCTCCTACCTGGTCTCCCTTCTTTTACTCTTGTACCCTGCATAATTCCCCAGATTAAAAATAAATAAATAAGGCCGGGCAAGGTGGCTCACGCCTGCAATCCCAGCACTTTGGGAGGCCGAGGCGGGCAGATTACTTGAGGTCAGGAGTTCAAGACCAGCCTGGTCAACACAGTGAAACTGTGTCTCTACAAAAATACAAAAGATTAGCCAGGCCTGGTGGCCCATGCCTGTAATCCCAGCTACTCAGGAAGCTGAGGCAAGAGAATCACTTGAACCCAAGAGGTGGAGGTTGCAGTGAGCTGAGATTGCGCCACTGCACTCCAGCCTGGACGACAGAGCGAGACTCTGTCTCAAAAAAAAAAAAAAAAATCAGACCATATCCATTCTGTGCTTTAAATCACCTGCATCTCAATGTACTTCAAATAAAACCCAAGCTCTGCATTCGCCGACAAGGCCTGACATGATCTGACCCTAGAAAAACATCCCAATCCCATCTCCTGTCACTCAACCATTCTGACTCCCCTTCCTTCTATTCTCACACAGGCCACATTCCTGCCTGCCCCAGGGTCATTGCACATACTATTCCCCCTGCCTAAAATCTTTTCCTGAGAGAGCTGTAATAAGGCACCACATGGTAAGTTGCCAATATAGCCATGTGGACATATTCAGAGGGATCACTGGAGAATGGCATGGCTTTAAGGAAACACAAGAGGAGAACTGAGCTGGATGTATAGAGAGGACTGGGGTAAGAGGTGAAGGTGAGAACTCACAGGGAAAGAGAAAAGGAGTGGGCAAAGTCAGAGACAGAAAGATATGTTCAGGGCTTGGGTGAGGGCTGTTCAGCTGGAGCAGAATTTTATCATTAGAAGAGTGAGGCTTTGGCTACTGTATTAGTTTTCATTTTTTTAATTTTTAATTTTTTAATAGAGACAAGTTCTCACTATATTGTCCTGACTGATTTCAAACTCCTGAGCTCAAGTGACCTGCCTGCCCCGACCTCCCAAAGTGCTAGGATTACAGGCGTGAGCCACTGCACCCGGCCTACCACTGTATTCGTTTTCATTTGCTGCTATAATAAATTACCACAAACTCAGTGGCTCAAAACAATACAAATATCAAGTATTAACTGAGGGATAGACTTAGGGGTCTTTAAGATCTATTCCAATGATTAGATGCCACCTCTAAAATATGCTCTGCACTATTGTACAGTTCTAGAGGCTGAGAATCCAAAATGGTACAGGACTAAAGTCAAGGCAGCAGCCTACGAAGTTGCCTTCTAGAGGTGCTATGGCAGAATCTCTTCTTGTCTTCTCCAGCTTCTAGGGTCTGCTTGCATTCCTTGGCTTGTGGCTGCATCACTCTGACTCCTGCCTCCACCATCACATCTTCTTTTCTGACTCTGACCCTCCTTCCTCCTTTTATAAGGATTATTGTGATTAGATTGGGCCCACCTAGATAATGCAGGATAAACTCCCATCTCAAGAAACTCAATTTAATCCCACCTGCAAAGTCCTTTTGACATGTGAGGAAACATATTCACAGCTTCTGAAGATCAGGACATGGACATTATTCTGGCTGCTACAGCTCTCTTGGAGAGGACTTGCATACAATATCCCAGAGCTTCACCTCCTGCCTACCAGACAGCAAGCCTACATCTACTAACCCTCAGTCCCCTACAGGAAAGTTCAAGCTAAGGTCCACACATCCCTGCCCGGGACCAGCAGTCAAGCAACTGGGAGAACAGGTGCCAACAGACTCTTAGGCTTTCTTCCCGAAATGCTCTGGGATCAGATCATGCCTGCTGCTGTGTCCCTCGGTAGTCTTCACTTCTAAACGTTCCAGACCTAGCTAATCTGTCAGAGCATGCGCAATCCGTCTCTTTCAACTTAATATCACGGTTGTGAGCTCTTGCCCATAGGTGGCGCTATCCTCTACCTCCTGCCCGCTCATCCTGACGCTAGTCCTCCAAAGGGGTAGCAGCAAACTAAGCTTTGGCGGTGGGCTCCGGCGGACCTGATACCTTGCAGGGATCTGCTACTTGAGCAAGTCCCTTTATTTTACCTCTGTTTCCTCATTGCAAATTGCATATAGTAATAGTACATGCTCCACATGGTGGTTATGAAGATTTTTAAAATAATGTATGTAGAAGATTTAGCTTAATGTCTGGCACAGAAAGCATTCAATAAATGTTCATTTTAAAAGCTAAACAAAAAAGATGAGTTTTTTGAAAAGCACTTATGAACATTGTAGAGGTTCACAATTACTTTCGCCTACCTCTTTTGGGAAATCACCTAACATTCACTTTGTCTTTACAAAATTAAAACATAAAGCAGAAGCTAAATAAACCAGGAAAGAGAATGGTGTCTGTGTGTGTATACCCCATGCACAAGCATAGGTTAGGAGGAAAGATTACTTTTCTTCTGTTTCTTACCAAAACATATGGATAGGTAGAAAGGTAAGGAGAGAAGGGAATAAACTACATAAGCAAACAATAAATGTGGAAGGATGTATGGAAGAGTCCCGGCTGGATGACCTCTTGGCAGGACTGTGATGTACAACACTCAAGTATCTGCTGAGGGACAGACTTAGAGGTCTTTAAGATCCACTCCAATAATTAAATGTCACTTTTTTTTTTTTTTTTTTTTGAGACAAAGTCTCACTGTCGCCCAGGCTGGGGTGCAGTGGCGCTATGTCAGCTCACTGCAAGCTTCGCCTCCTGGGTTCACGCCATTCTCCTGCCTCAGCCTCCCAAGTAGCTGGGACTACAGGCGCCCACCACCAAACCCGGCTAATTTTTTATATTTTTAGTAGAGACGGAGTTTCACTGTGTTAGCCAAGATGGTCTCGATCTCCTGACCTCGTGATCCGCCCGCCTCGGCCTCCCATAGTGCTGGGATTACAGGCGTGAGCCACCGTGCCCAGCCTAAAAGTCACTTCTTAATATATGCTCTGCAGTTCCGCTTACCCTAATTCTACAAAAGCTGCCTAAGCCATCTATGAAATCCACAGTACCTCCACAGTTCATGATTTTTCTGACAGCAGTTGTGGTCAAAATTTGTCTGCTTCTTAAATAATCAGCCAATTGTCCTCCAATAGGTACAACGATTGTCATAACCATGTGTGGGACTGCTGACAAGAGACCCACCTGGAAGGGAAAGAAACAATAAGCAATTTGTCATTACTTCTGAGAGAGGGGCCTCCCTAATTCCCTTGCCCACCTCCACTCCACAGCCCCCCTACCTACCACCACCAAATTCAAGCATCTAATTATGTGGGATCTGGGAAGGTCTGAATTTCATAATAAATAAATGATGAATGAGTGAATGATTTTAGACCTATCTGTGTCCTCTACCAGACTGGAAGCTCCTTGAGGGCAGAGATGACTTTTCTTTATCACAGAGGGCATGGCACATGGGAGATAAAGAACTTGGCACCCAGTGAGCACTAATGACTGATGACAGCCACCATTTCACGACTATGGCAGCTCTTCCATGGTCACTTCTGACAGTATCTGTAGCTAGGCAGACATTTGTGCCTGCGCGGCTGCTGTTCTTTCCCTTGTAGGAAAGAGGTTTAATTATCTTATGATGACAGTTTATGATACACTATCCACACCCTTCCTCCCTAAAACACAATTGGCTTGATGATAATGTCTGGGAGCACTGAAAGAGGTTCTTGCTTTTTTTTTCTTTTTCTTTTTTCTTTTTAGACAGAGTCTTGCTCTGTTGCCCAGGCTGGAGTGCAGTGGTGCAATCTCGCCTCACTGCAACCTCCGCCTCCTGGGTTCAAGTGATTCTCCTGTCTCAGCCTCCTGAGTAACTAGGATCACAGGCGTGTGTCACCACGCCCAGCTAATTTTTGTATTTTTAGTAGAGGCAGGGTTTCGCCATGTTGGTCAGGCTGGTCCTGACCTCAGGTGATCTGCCTGCCTTGGCCTCCTAAAATGCTGGGATTACAGGCGTGAGCCACCATACCTGGCAGAAAGAGGTTCTTTCTAACCCATTGCAAGCAATGATTGTTACTGCTATAGCCACCATTATGGAGACAGGGTGTTCTGCAAAATGAGTGGTAAGGTTCTTACTGTTACTCACTGAGTAGCTTATAGGAAAAAAAGAAAACTCACACCCTCAAATCTTTTTATCCTCACCTAATATGCCATCCTTGAGCTAGCTTCAAAAACACTTTAAGATTGGGTACAACATAAATCTTTAAAGCAGCTTAATACGACTCTGATCCTTGCTAAGAAGAAATTAAACAGCTATGCATACTATGCATAGAATGTATAACTTGTCTGACAGCCGGGCTATTAGGTGTCACAGAACTGTTAGGAATTATGATCAGCAATTTAATTATTTTATCATACAAAGTTATTCTCTGTAGAATCAAAAGATTTAAAGTTCAAGAATATTTGGAGCATCTGTATGTTTACCTTACTTATTGCAAATCCAAAGACCTCTTCAAAATAAGCAGGCTGACTTATAAGGAGCAAATAAAAGGTCCAGCTTCTGCAAAAATTTGCCACGATGATTGCATAAACCGGCAAAGATGTGAAAAATCTTTTCCATGGGGTACTAAATTTCTAGGGAGTAAAAATACCGTGAGATTTTTTAGTAAAGATATTGACATTTTTTCTGTAAATAGGCAACACAATCACTCATGAAAGAGGTAAGTCTTCATTTGACTTTTTATACTTACACTTAGACTAACCACGCTGGCCCCCTCTCCTATGCTTGTCTCTATGTAGGTCTTCTCCTCATTGGATATTGTTGGATGAGCTGCTGGGCACTCATAGGCCTGCAACAGCCAAAACATGTACCAAATAATCCCAAACATACCTGCAGTTAAAAAAGAAAAGACTGGGTTATATGGTCTCATTTTCTTCCATTTCTAAATTTTTCAATTTTTACCATATATATTTTTTGCATGTAAAATGGGTAATGTGCCAATGTTGTAACAAGGTTTGAGGGACTCAAACATCTCACACATGTATGTGAACACTCAATTATCATGTTTATGAACTACAAAAAGATCTTTACAATATTTCCAAATGGCAGTATATTCAGCTAGGGGAAAGTATTTTGTTGATGTTCCTGTTGTTGTTAACTGGTATTTAAAGAAAGACAATGTTCTGCTTATTTTTTTTAGGTCAACTTTAAACATTAATCAAATCATAGATAAAGTATTCCATTTATACAATAAACTTGTTTTAGTAATCTCTATTTTGATGTAATGAACTCTGAGCCAAACCCATATGCAGTAAAATATCATCTCTATGAGTCACATGTGAACCTGTGAAGTCAAATCACTCACCATAAATATAAAAGACAGAGGACCATCCAATGTACTGCACTAACACCCCAGCCAGGGGCATGGCAACCACTGCCCCTGCATAGGAACCTGGAACAAGAAAAGATTGAGGGAATCTGACCAATCATCACACAAGCCTTTTCGGCTCATTTAGAATTCATGTGGTAAAGTCAGGAATGAATCCAACTGAGCAGGAGTCAGACTGTCTCCGTGTAGAGAAACAGGCAAACTCCCAGTGTGCCTTAGAACGGGGTTTCCAAGAGAGGAAGGTCACCAACATGCCCTTTAACTCCATCCAGGGACCACACAGGATTTAGACAAAGGTTGATCCAGCACCACAGTTTGGAATTACATGAGAGAATGGAATCAGAAGATGAAAAAAATCTAAGAGAAATTTTGAAAATTCAACCAGGCACAATATTGGATGCTAAAAAGAGCAAGCAAAGGAACATACAAAATTTGCTTAGGAAGACTGGGAGGATTCTCATCCAGATCTTTAAATGAGGGATATTAAATTATTTAAAAGATCATGATTTTTAAAGTCTTGATTAAAAGAACAAAAAGGAGAGGGTTGCCAGGCACAGTGGCTCATGCCTGTAATCCTAACACTTTGGGAGGCTGAGGCGGGCAGATCACTTGAGGCCAAGAGTTCAAGACCAGCCTGGTCAACATAGCAAAACCCCATCTCTACTAAAAATACAAAAAATTAGCCTGGCATGGTGGCACATGCCTGTAATCCCAGCTACTTGGAAGGCTGAGGCACGGGAATCGCTTGAACCCGGGAGGCGGAGGTTGCAGTGAGCCAAGATCTCACCACTGCACTCCAGCCTGGGTGATAGAGCGAGACTATGTCTCAAGAAAAAAAAAAAGGTGAGGGGTGAACAATTAAATTTCAGATGGCAAGAGGGCTGCTGTCTCCATTCAGCTCCTGAATGGGTACATTTTTACATGTATTTGTTACTTTGTAAAACTTAAGCTTGCAAATGCTTACCTGTGTGTGAATGTTTATCTTGTCTAGACAAGATAATTGTGACTAGAGGCAGTGACCTGACCTCTGCTATCCTCTGGACATCTGGTAGGGAAACATGAGCCTTGTGACCTCCCATTATTAGGAGTTATTAGCTGAAAGGAAAAGTTACTCTCTGAAACTCCCCCTGGGCTGTAAATGAAAAAACTCTTGCTTCAGAAAAAGTGAGTGGTGAAAGGAAATTCTGTATCCCAGAATTCGATGCTAAGGAAGATCTTTAGGAAGTGGGAGGTTGGGGATCTTCCAGAGAAGTAGGTTAAATCCCATCTTTCCAAGGTGGGCCTGACCCTCGGTGAAAGGCCCAGTCTGAGATCTGGAATCTGAACATCTTGACACCCAACGAAGTTAAGAGACTCATTTTTTCTCAGAGATAAGATGGGAATGAAATATCCATCTCAAGGGACTGTTTTGAGGTTCAAATAAACTATGTGAAGATGCTTTGTAAGCTATAAAGCGTTACACAAATGCCAGCTATTACTGCTATTATCATGTACAGAATGACAACACACTCAAAAAACAAACAATCTCAGAGTTCCTCAAACCAATAAGGTGAGCACTCCAGGCATGTGTTGAGAATGGGCTGCAGGTCTGACTCTGCTGTGCATGGAGATAGGGTGGCCTTCATCCCCAGGCCAAATACCCTGGGAGGTGGGGTGGGTGAGTCTGGTTTAGGTAATGCAAAAGAATACCTGGGGCAGGAGCAGGTAGAGAATAACCCCCACCAACTAAGATGCACTGAGTGCTTTCTGGGCGCCTAGTATTATGCTAAGTATTCTGTACCCATGACTTTGTTTAACTCTCCTTCAACTTGACAAGGTAGGTACCAGTATGACCTCCATTTTATAAGGAGAAAGCAGGCTGGGGGAGGGGAGGTGGATTGCCTGAGGTCACACAGGTAGAGGAGATGACAAGTCACTGGATAGGGGCCCAGGTCTGTGGAACCCCAAAGCCCTTACTCTTATTTAATCTTTCAGCCATGCCTCCTTCACTCAAAATCACCTGATAATTCCCCTTACATAGTAAGAAGCATTCTTTCATTGGGGAAACTTTACAATGTGATATGGCTTGGCTCTGTGTCCCTACCCAAATCACATCTCAAATTGTAATCCCCATGTGTTGAGGGAAGAACCCGGTGGGAGGTGACTGGGTCATCGGGACAGATTTCCCCCATGCTGTTCTTATGACAGTGAGTGAGATCTTATGAGATCTGATGGTTTAAAAGTGTGGCACTTTCCCCTTCTCTCTCTTTCTCTCCTGCCACCATGTAAGACGTGCCTTGCCTCCCCTTTTGCCTCCTGCCATGATTGTAAGTTTCCTGACGCCTCCCCAGCCATGCAGAACCATGAGTTGATTAAACCTCTTTCTTTTATAAATTACCCAGTCTCAGGTGGTTCTTTATAGCTGTGTGAAAACAGACTAATACACAATGTGACCTAAACTACCCTTCTTTTCTATCAGAAAAAAATCTTCCTCATCCTTTTAGACACCCTCCAATGTCAGTTCCTATTAGACACAGCCCCTTGAGCAGACAACAGGGCACTCAGCCCTTAGTGCAGCTGCCCCCCGCTGCTCCCAGACTACCCTGGGGAGCAGACTGCAGCTCAGTCCCCTGGGCCTCAGATGATTGTTGAATGATATGTGGAGAAGGGAAGAACGGAACTGGGGGTGAGAAAGAGGTCCCGGTTCTGCCCTCACTAGTTGCAAGAATTTAAATTTTTTTTCCCTCGCTCAGCCTTAGTTTGCTCCACTATAAAATAATGGGTTGTAACTGGATGTATTAGTCTGATTTCATGCTGCTGATAAAGACAAACCCAAGTCTGAGCAATTTACAAAAGAAAGAGGTTTAACTGGACTTACAGTTCCACGTGGCGGGGGAGGCCTCACAAACATGGCAGAAGGCAAAGAAGAGCAAGTCACATCTTACGTGGATGGCGACAGGCAATGAGAGAGCTTGTGCAGAGAAACTTCTGTTTTTAAAACCATCAGATCTCATGAGACCCATTGACTATCACAAGAAAAGCACGGAAAAGGCCTATCACCATGATTCAATCACCTCCCACCAGGTTCCTCTCATAAAACGTGGGCATTATGGGAGCTACAAGACGAGATCTGGGTGGGGACACAGCCAAACCATATCAGTGGATGTTTTCTAGAATCCCTTCTAACTCCAATATCTTTTGAGATTAAGAATTGATTCGCTCCAAGCCTGGGTTTCCTTCTTTAACATTTTCCTTAAGTTGTTCTTTGAAACCAAGGCCACACCTTAGCTGGGACATGTACTGAAGCTTGTGTCCTTGATCAGGTAACTTTCCTTGAGAGTCAAACCATTTCTTAAATCAACCCTATTAGGGCTATAAAAACACACTAAGAATGGGGAGTGGCTGCTAGTCATTCTCATTTTGCTGGCAAATCAAAATGAAAGGTCTTACAAATAAACCATCCAAAGAAAGTAAGGTCAAGGATCTAACAAGTCACAAGGCCAGCTGGGGTGGAGTCTTATCCTCTTCCAGAGTTGGTGTAAGCGCAGTAGTGGGATGGAGATGCTCTTAAACTGCAAATGAGTGGATGAAGATGGTTTTTAAGGACAAGAGACACTAAAGATGTAAAGACATCAAGGCTGAGCATGCAATTCCCAACTAGGCACAAAGTAGGCATATCGGTTAATACCTCACACCACATTTTCAAGATTACTTTATTATTATTTCAAGGAGGTAAAAGGCCAGCAGGAAGAGGAAAATTAAAACATATGCAGAAATAAATAGAAAGCTATATTTCTCCCTTTAGCAAAGAATATCATCTTAGGAAAGGTGTGCTAGCTTGAAAAGCAGACAGACCTAAGCTGTAATTCACACTGCTTAGGCTACATAGTGACTTCCGTGGTCTAAGGTTTTTGTTGTTGTGGGGTTTTTTTGTTTTGTTTCTTGTTTTTTGTTTGTGTTTTGTTTTGTTTTGTTTTGTTTGAGACAGGGTCTTACTCTGTCACCTAGGCTGGAGTACAATGGTGTGATCTCGGCTCACTGCAACCTCCGCTTCCGGACTCAAGCCTTGGCCTCCTGAGTAGCTGGGACCACAGGCATGGGCCACTGCACCCAGTTAATTTTTTATATTTTTGGTAGAGATGGGGTTTCATCACGTTGTCCAGGTTGGTCTCAAACTCCTAGGCTCAAGCAATCTGCCACGTCAGCCTCCCAAAGTGCTGGGATTACAGGTGCGAGACACCTTGCCTGGCTGGTCTAAGGTACTTTTACCTTCGTGGGCCCCTTCCCTCAACACATTTACCACTGTGTTGATGGCAGCAGCATGTGCTGTTGTTGTTCTGTTGTTGATTGGTACCTAGGGACCCAGCCACACCTAGAGAGGCCAGTCCCACTGGGGTAGCTTGGAGATGGGCAACCTCAGCAAGGTGAAGTTTGGAGAAGCAGGAATTGAAGTCACATACTACTTGGGGACTACTCATTTACTTTCAGATAAGATGGATGGTCTCTACTTCTTATTATCTGAGATATGATGACAAAAATTAATTTAAATGTCTATATGACAATGTGTGCGTGGTAGGAGTGTGAAATAAGGAAAGCTCCAGATCAAAAGTCAGGTCTCGTTCTAGCTCCATGATCTTGGGCAAGTCACTGAACTTTAGTTTCATATAAAAAGAAGAGGCGTGAGATGCTTGATGATCCCATCTTTCCACTTTTGTCCTTAGCAAATGTCATTTGCTGGCTAATCCAACAACCACTTCCAACCCTTTCTCCCTTCCCCTTCACTTCCAACCCTTTCTCCCTTCCCCTTCACTCCTGAAGAGGCTGGTGAAGCTAGGTATCTGCTTGCCTAGACTCCTCTGCAGTTAGTAAAGCATACGATACAGTTAGGGCCAAATAAATTAAAGTGGAAGGTTGGTAGGGGGCTTTGGGAAAGCTTTTGTTTTCCTGATGAAAGGGACAAATGGAATAAGCACAGGAGTAAATAAAAAGCTATCTCTGAGGATAGCAGAGTAGAAAGTCAGAACATGCCTAGGCCCTGGATGGATTTTTGAGTGGCAGAACCAACACTAACAACCACTCACCTTTAGAATACTGTTATATAAAATAAATAGACTCATTTTAAGGCCCTTAGTAGGGTTTTCAGTTACTTGAAGTTAAAAAAGCATTCCATTTCCTTTTTCTTTTTAGAGACAAGGTCTCACTCTGTCACTCAGGCTGGAATGCTGTGGCCATCATAGCTTACTACAGCCTCAACCTCCCAGGCTCAAGCAGTCCTCCTGCCTCAGCCTCCCTAGTAGCTAGGATCCCAGGCACACACCGCCACGCTCGGCTTTTTTTTTTTTTTTTTTTTTAAAGACAAAGTCTCACTATATTGCCCAGGCTGGTCTCGAACTCCTGGGCTCCAGTGATCTTCCTGCCTCCTCGGCGTCCCTAAAGTGCTGAGATTACAGGTGTGAGCCACCGCATGAACCGAAAAAAAGCATTCGTAAATAAACTTTGTTATTATTCTAATACACCCACCACAAAAAGAGGTTGTGGCCAGTCGGCTTCTCTCCAAAGGTGGTGCCCACTTACTCCACATTCCATGGCAGGCTGGGTAGGTCACACCCTGGCAGAAGAGTTAAAAATAGATTAGTTGATTTGACTCTAGTTTCTGCTTGTGTTTAAAATATGGATGCTGCTTCTTCATACAGGCTATAATATAAAAGCCCAATTTATAGACACTGTTGTAGGTTGAATATTTGTGTCCCCACCAAATTCCTGTGTTAAAACCTAATTCCCAATGTGATGGTATTTGGAGATGGACCTTTGGGAAGTGACTAGGTAAAAAATGAATGAGATTAGTGCCTTATAAAAGAAACTCCAGAGAGCTCCCTCATCCCTTCTGCCTTGAGCAGACAAAGAGAAGGTAGTTGTTTATGAACCAGGAAGCTGGCCCTCCCACGTCACCAATCTGCCAGCACCTCGATCTTTGACTCCCCAGGCTCCAGAACTGTAAGAAATACATTTCTAGGCCAGGAGCGGTGGCTCATGCCTGTAATCTCAGCACTTTGAGAGGCCGAGCTGGGTGGATCACTTGAGGCCAGGAGTTCAAGACCAGCATAGCCAACATGATGAAACGCCATCTCTACTAAAAATACAAAAACTAGTTGGGCATGATGGTGCATGCTTGTAATCCCAACTCCTTGGGAGGCTGAGGCACAAGAATCACTTGAACCCAGGAGGCAGAGGTTGTAGCGAGCTGAGATTGCACCACTGCACTTCAGCCTGGGCAACAGAGTGAGACTGTCAAAACAATAAAAATAAAAAATAAAAAATAAAAAAAGCCAGGCACAGGCACAGTGGCTTATGCTTGTAATCCCAGCAGTTTGAGAGGCTGAGGTGGGCAGATCACCTGAGGTCAGGAGTTTGAGACCAGCCTGGCCAACATGGCGAAATCCTGTCTGTACCAAAAATACAAAAATTAGCCGGGTATAGTGGCATGTGCCCGTAATCCCAGCTGTGCAGGAGGCTGAAGCAGAAGAATCGCTTGAACCTAGGAGGCAGAGGTTGTAGTGAGCTGAGATTGCGCCACTGCACTCCAGCCTCGGTGACACAGTGAGACTCCGTCTCAAAAAAATAAATAAAAAATAAAAATAAAATTCTTTTTTTATAACCTACCTAGTTTATGGTATTCTGTAGAAACCCAAATGGACTAAGACAGACACTAAACAGCATGATTCAGCTATTTTTGACTCACAGTACAGATGCTGAAATTCAAATACAGTTCACATGTAAGCATGCTAGAAGATGGGGGAAAGGTCTTTATATTTATATTTCATATTACCATAGACTATCAGTGTAGGAAGAGCCTTCCACAGTCAGCTGGTCCATCCTCTCATTCCAAGATACAGAACCTGAGGCTCAGGGCCATTAAGTGACTAAAATTTAGTCTTCATGGACGCTAATATCGCATTCTTTCCACCACACGGGTACATCCCAAAGTGTAATATATGTCCCTCTAGTGGGACTAGAGTTGGATTTGAAATGATAAAACAACTTACATTCTTAATTATAACACATATATGCTAGTATATATTACAATTAATCTATATATAATTAAATTTTTATATAATTATACTATATATATGTGTGTGTATATATATGCTTTGAAAAAGATGTAACTAGTGGCTGGGTGTGGTGGCTCACGCCTGTAATCCCAGCACTTTGGGAGGCAGAGGTGGGTGGACCACCTGAGGTCAGGAGTTCGAGACCAGCCTGGCCAACATGGTGAAACCCCATCTCTACTAAAAATACAAAAAAGTTGGTTGGTGTGGTGGCTGGCACCTGTAGTCCCAGCTACTCGAGAGGCTGAGGTA
Organism: Mandrillus leucophaeus; assembly: GCF_000951045.1. Lineage (NCBI taxonomy): Eukaryota > Metazoa > Chordata > Mammalia > Primates > Cercopithecidae > Mandrillus > Mandrillus leucophaeus. Next base: position 40,367 of record NW_012104343.1, read on the forward strand.
GGAGAATCGCTTGAATCCGGGAGGCGGATGTTGCAGTGAGCCGACATCACGCCACTGCACTCCAGCCTGGATGACAGAGCGGGACTCTCTCTCACAGGAGAAAAAAAAGGAAAAGATGTAACTAGCACATCAAACCCATGATTTCAAAGATATTGTTGCTTAGAATAATAGGTACCCTTTGTTTTTTGTTTTAAATGAGTCGATCTAGGGGAAAACAATAGGCAAATAATGGTACAAGTTGTACATGGGCATAACAAACTGATGAAGGTCAGAGGTGAATGACTGTGTTTGGGAAACACTGTTGTATATCGGGGGTTGGCAAACTATGGCCAATTGGTTCACCATCTGTTTTTGTGTAGCCCACAAGCTAAGAATGTTTTTTACATTTTTGAATGGTGAGAAAAAAATCAAAAGAAGAATAATATTTAATGGCACACAACAATCATATGAAATTCAAATTTCAGTTTGTAAAATGTTTATTGGAACATAACCATGCCCATTTGTTTCTAGCTTGTTTCTGCCTGCTTTTGCACTACAGCAGCAGTGTTGAGTAGGTGCAACAGACACTGTATGGCCTGCAAAGTCCAAAATATTTACCTTCTGGCTCCATATCATGGTGCCTCCTTCATTGAATTAAATCTCTGCATCAGACTACACCCTTGGAAATGTACAGATTTATTAATGAATCCACTTAAATTGCTTTAGTGGAATGAGCCTTTGCTATGTGAACTGTAGGTTTGGGCTTCAGTTTCACTATCCATTAAAATGAAGAGGGTCGGGTTAGATTATCCCTAAGATCACTATGGAAGGGTCCTTTATTGTTCCTAAATGTAAAATCACACAAGGCATTTGAATTACAATTCTTGAAATTTTAGCCATTACCAGAGAATGGAAATAGCAGGAAAAGAAAGAAAATATAGAAACAAACTGAGTAAAGGGAGTTTTCTTCAGAAGCTGAACTTTCTAAAGGACTGGGCTGTCTCTAGCAACATCAAAAACTGTAAGGAAAGTATCTCCTACCTCCACTAGACCTTGCAGAATTCTGACACACATGACGCATCCGTAATGCACTCTGGCTGCAGAGGGAATGAACATGTTCAGAGTCGATGTTAAGAAGATGGCAGCTCCAAAGACCCTGAGGGACCAAAGCACTGTGTTACTCGGCAGGCCCGCTGATGGATGTGGTACTTCAGTTAAGCACCAGAAACAAACCTAACAGTTCATGAAAGATCCCTGTGGAAATCCCTGTGGAAAGATCATGCCTGTAATCCCAGCACTTTGGGAGGCTGAGGTGGGTGGATCACCTGAGGTCAGGAGTTTGAGACCAGCCTGGCCAACATGGCGAAACCCCATCTCTACTAAAAACACAAAAAATTAGCCGGGTGTGGTGGCTGGCACCTGTAATTTGGAGAAATAGATGTGTTAGGGTCTAGTATGCCCCAAGCTAGATTCTTGGGCTTCTTTGATTCCCAAGCTCTGGCCCCTGGACCAACTATGAACAAATTTTTGGCAGTACAGGGATGTCCTGCCTGGATGACGTCCTGAAAAGTTGGAGATTGGCCAGGTTCAGGTAAGCTTGCTAGAGACCTACCATCCTGCCTGGTTCCCCCTGACCAACCTTTTCTGACTGTTACTGTATGTTTGAGGTTGTTTCCTGCTTCCCAGAGCTGCTCTCAGTTTACCAGAAGGAAACACTGTCTATCCAAGAAGCATTGTATGTCCTGGGACCAGAAGCACAAAACAGGTTGTGTACCTGTCTTAGCTCCCATTCCCTGACCAGCCCAGTGTAGCCTGGGAAAAGAGAGCAAGCAGCATTTTCTTCCCCTCTCACATATGTTAATGATATTTCCACTTTTTTTATGTGCTGGGAAATTAGATTATGTGTGATTTTTTTTAAAAGCAGAGGTGTAAGCAGTAACCCAGAAAACCATAGCAACCAATATTTTATCACTTTTTAAAAAGAATACAATAGGTAAGTAACAATAAATAAAAGACATAAATTAGACAAGAACCTAAATAAATACATGCTTATTCATATTGAGATCTTATGGTAGTGGCTTCCAATATTTTTACCTTAACCCATAAACAAAATATATTTTATATTGCAACCTAGTTCACACTCATACATACAAATGTAACTGAAACAAGTTTCAAAAACCAATAGTTACCCTTATGTGCAATGCATTCAGATATTTTCTATTCTGTTTTATTCTATTTGATTATCTTTTCTTCTATTTCTCTCTTTCTTTTTAAAAAATGCTCGTTGGTAAATCATCATATTGTTTTCACAACTATCTAATGAGTTGTGCTTTAGAATTTGAAAAAAAACATTTTTTAAAAATGTAATGCACTTCATGAAATCCATTTATGGAAAGTCATATGGGAAATAAAATTGGAAGGGACCTGGAGAGATTTAGTTCACTCCTTTTCTAATACATGATACACTCTACAACATCTCCCCCAAGTGGCCATCCTCCTCTGCTTGAATACCTCCAGTGACAGAGAACTCACTGCTTCTTGAGACAGCTCACTGTGTTCTTGGATACTTTTAATTGTTCAAACACCCACTACAGAGTCTCAAGGACATCAGAGACACATCTTGCAGTCTAGAGGCAAGCCCCCACCACTCATCTGAGAAAACCTTTTCTGGGTGATATTAACATAAGATTACAGAATGTCACTGGTCAAGGAGAACTGAAATACAATTTAGTCCAATGTTTCATTTCACAGATGAAGAAACTGAGGCCCAGTGAGGGAAGGAAAGTGACTCAATAGAGGTCACCCAGTGATCCAGTTAAGGGGCAGGAACCTCTCCTGACTCAGAGTTGATTGCTCTTTTTACCACATAATCACTTGAAGAATTGCAAGGTAAATTTAATTGGATGAAAAATGAAATAGAAAGAGACTCTTGACTGGGTGCTGGTGGCTCATGCCTGTAATTCCAGTACTTTGGGAGGCTAAGGCGGGTGGATCACTTGAGGTCAGGAGTTTGAGACCAGCCTGGCCAACACGGCGAAACCTCGTCTCTACCAAAAATACAACAATTAGGTGGGTGCAGTGGTGCACACTTGTAATCCCAACTGTTCAGGAGGCTAAAGAACCAGAATTGCTTGAATGCCGAGTGGGGTGGGGGAGGGGGCAGGGCAGAGGTTGCAGTGAGCCAAGATCACACCACCGCACTCCAGCCTGGGTGACAGAGTGAGACACTGTCTCAAAAATAAAAATAAATTAGGAGCAGGGTCATTTGGGATCAGTATCTGTGAATTGCATCTATCCAGATGGCTCCTATTTTTCATTCTGCACCCCCAAATTGAGAGCTAGCTATGCAGAATTTATAGGTACAAAGCCACATTTCATTGGTTTGTATCATGTTATATCAATTTATCTTACCTGTTAGCAGCAAACTTGTTTGAAATGAAACCACCTGGAATTTGTGTCATAATATAGCCCCAGAAAAAAGATCCATGGATAAGGCCCACTGTTTCTGGATCCCAGTTAAACTGTGCTGTCTGGAAATGAGAAATCAGATATAGTTGTGTTTCTTAGAAAAAGGCTGACAACCATTTTTCACCAACGAGCCTACACAATAATAACCTCATGAGGTCTTTCTTTTTTCATTTATTCAACACATGTTTATGGAGGGCATCTTACATACTTGGGGTATAGCAGCAAGCAAAAGTTCTAGGCCAGGCATAGTGATGTGTGCCTGTAGTCCCAGTTATTTAGGAGGCTGAGGTGGGAGGATGGCTTGAGCCCAGGAGGTCGAGGCTGCAGTGAGCCAAGATAGTGCCAATGCACTCCAGACTGGGCAACAGAGTGAAACCCCGTCTTAAAAAACAAAACCGGCCAGGTGCGGTGGCTCATGCCTATAATCCCAGCACTTTGGGAGGCTGAGGCAGGTGGATCATGAGGTCAGGAGATCGAGACCATCCTGGCTAACATGGTGAAACCCCATCTCTACTAAAAATACAAAAAAAAAAAAAAAGAAATTAGCCGGGCATGGTGGCGGGTGCCTGTAGTCCCAGCTACTCAGGAGGCTGAGGATGAATGGCGTGAACATGGGAGACGGAACTTGCAGTGAGCCAAGATCGCACCACTGTACTCCAGCTTGGGCAACAGAGCGAGACTCCATCTCAAAAACAAACAAACAAACAAAAACAACAAAGTCCCTGCTCTCATAGATTTCATCTTCTGATAAGAGATTATGTACAAATTTAAACATATATGTATTTATAGTAATGGTCATGGTGACTCACACCTGTAATCCCAACGCTTTGGAAGGCCTAGGGAGGAGGATTACTTGAGGTCAGGAGCTCAAGACCAGCCTGGGCAATGCAGCGAGACGCCATCTCTACAAAAAATTAAAAATGTAGCCAGCTAGGCCAGGTGCAATGGCTCACACTTGTAATCCCGAACTTTGGGAGATAGAGGTGAGTGGATCACCTGAGGTCAGGAGTTCGAGACCAGCCTAGCCAACATGGTGAAACCCCATCTCTACTAAAAATACAAAAAAGTTGGTTGGTGTGGTGGCTGGCACCTGTAGTCCCAGCTACTCGGGAGGCTGAGGCAGGAGAATCGCTTGAACCCAGGAGGTGGAGGTTGCAGTGAGCCAAGATTACACCACTGCACTCCAGCCTGGGTGACAGAGAGACTCCATCTCAATAAATAAATAAATAAATAAATAAATAAATAAATAAAAATACAAATCTAGCCAGGTGTGGTAGTGCGTGCCTGTAGTCCTAGCTACTCAGGAGGCTCAGGTAGGAGGATCCCTGGAACCCAGGAGTTGGTCAAGGTTAAGATAAGCTATAAACACACCACTGCACTCCAGTGTGAGTGACAGAGCAAGACCCTGTATCTAAAAATACATATATCTAATGTGTGTGTGTGTATATATAATATATATAATGTGTGTGTATATGTACATATATATGTATATGTACGTGTATATGTATGTATGTGTGTATATATATGTATGTATATACATATATACACACACACACAGCGAAAACACAAAATAGCAATGAATGCTAAGGAGAAAATAAAATAGTTTGTGAAGAAAGCAAAAAATGGGGTTTTGTGGGGGCTACTAAGTTATTTGCTACATTATTCAGATGCCAGTTTAGTGATAGCACAAAGAGAATTAGAGTCTTAAGTCTCTCATTTCTTAATGAGGACAGTAAAGCCCATTCTACCTACCCATAGGATGTATGGGGATAAATGGCATGAATATTTCCAGCGGCTTATCTCTCTGCTTAGAGATTTTGCATGTAGCAGATTAGGATAGTGACCGGCACACAGTGTAGACTCAATAAACGTTAATAGTCATTACTGTTACAATGCTGATGGCAATGGCAACAACACAACCTTCCACAACTCTTAGGCCATTGAAAATGTGATTCTCTAGGGCTGGAATCCCTTTCCTCATGTTCTTTCCCAGGTAAAGTAACTTATTCTTTTTAGACTCATTGTAAATGGTCCTTCCTCGGAGGAAGCTTCCTGAATCCCCAAAATTGAACTGGTCCCTTTTTCCTGGGCTTGTCTTCAGTGAATGGACATCCACATGTGAATTTCCCACACAGGGCACCAAGAAACTCTAAGATAGCAGCCATGTCCTATTTGACTTATAGTCTCAGTACCTAAATCAAATGCCTGGGAACATAGAAGGTCCAAGTGTGTATTCGCCAAATGAATGAATAAATGAATGGCTTTGTAAAGCTTTTTGATATCAAAATGCAAACATGGAGTAAGAGGGTTCCTAATTATCATCATAGTATGTTTTATAAATTTTCATCACAGCTTATTTTCCTGTCACAAGTTGTTACATATTTATCTGCCCATCTGTTCAACGTTCATGCTGTGCCTCCTGAATGCAACGTTAGGTGCTGGACAGTGTAAATACAGACTCAAATCAGCATTGCCTTTGCTTTCTAGGAGCTCACAGTCCAAGTCACTTTGGCCTATACTCTCTCATTTTATGAATACGAAACTTGAAGCTCAATGGTAAAAAGGAACTAGCTAATTATAATTAATTCAAATCAGCTCACCAAATTTGTATTTTGTGTTTATTATGTAACACACATAGTTCTACGCACTGGGGTACAGCAGTGAACAGCCGTAGTGACCCCTGCCTTTTTGAAGATGCCAGTGGAGATAGCCGGCAATAAACAATTACAGGCAGAGTTAGATGGTAACCAGCAATAAGATGAAAAAATAAAGCAGGGAAGGGAATAGGAAGTATTGGATGGCAGTGAGGTGGGGTAGATTTTAGACAGAATGGCCAGGAAAGGCTTCACTGAGAAGATGAGTTTTAAGTAAAGACCTAAAGAAAGGAAGGGAGCAAGTCATATGGTGATCTGAGATGTGAGCTTTCCAGGCAGAGAGACAGCAAGTGCAAGGGACCCGAGGTAGGGTTGTGTCTTGTGTGTTAGAGGAAAAGCAGTATGTCAGTATGGCTGGAGGGTAATGAACGAGGAGGAAGAGAACAGGTGTTAGTGCAAGAGAGGTTACAATGATGAAGGGTTCTTTAAGACATCATAGGAACTCTGGCTTTTAGACAAAGAGAGATGAAAACCATTGGAAAATTTGAGCAGAGGTGGAATATGGTTTCACTGAGGCGCTTTCTACAGATTTCCTCCTTTAATCTGTAAAACACCTAGAGGTAATTGCAAATGAGGAAACTAAGGTTTAGAGAGATTAATTTACTTGTCCAAGGTCATACAACTATTTGCAAGGAAAAGGGGATGCAAAACCTCTCATCTGCCTAACCTCAAAACACGATATTCTTTCTATTGCTTGGAGAGACTTATTTTCTGACTAAGGAGAGACCAGACTTCTTTGCCAAGATCCACAGAATTATCCAAGGATCCAAGACAGGAGGGAACTAGACCCTTTTAACTCCCACTTCAACCAGTTGCTAATTGTCAATCACAACCTCCCTTTCTCATGCCTTTCTCTCTGGAGAAATAGTGCTTCTGTCAATCTCTGAAAAATAATACACGAAGAAGAGCCCCTAGGCTACTGAGAACTGACTTTTATTGTCATTTGAGTCCCATTAAAATCGTAATAGTGGACTAAAGACTTGAATAGACATTTCTCCAAGGAAGACCAATAAATGGCCAATAGATACATGAAGAGGTGGTCAATGTCACTAACCATCAGGGAAATGCAAATCAAAACCACAATAAGACGTCGCTTTATACCTGTTAGGATGACCATTATCAAAAACAAAACAAAACAAGAAGTGTTGGTGCGGATGAAGAGAAAATAAAGCCCTTATACACTGCTGGTGGGAATGACTGCAGCCACTATGGAAAACAGTACAGAGGTTCCTCCAAAATTTAAAAACAGAACTACTGTATGATTTAGCAATCCCACTTCTGGGTATTTATCCAAAAGAGTTGAAATCATGATCTCAAAGAGATATTAGTACCCCCATGTTCACTAAAGCATTATTCACAATAGCCAAGACATAGAAAAAACCTGAATGCCCACTGACAGATGAATAAAGAAAATGTGGCCCAGTGCAGTGGCTCATGCCTGTAACTTTGGGAGGTCAAGGCAGGTAGATCACTTGAGGTCAGGAGTTCGAGAGCAGCCTGGCCAATATGGGAATCCCCGTCTCTACTAAAAATATAAAAATTAGCCCAGCATGGTGGCGCATGCCTGTAATCCCAATTACTCAGGAGGCAGAGGCAGGAGAATCACTTGAACCTGGGAGGCAGAAGTTGCAGTGAGCCAAGATTGTGCCACTGCACTCCAACCTGGATGACAGAGACTCTATATCAAAAAAATAAAAAATAAAACAAACAAACAAAAAACAATGAAATACTATTCATCTTTTACAAAGATGAAAATTCTGCAAGATATAACAACTGCATGAACCTGGAGGACATTATGCTCAGTGAAATGAGCCACTCACAGAAAGACAAATACTGCATGATTCCACTTACACGACATATCCAAAATAGTCAAATTCATAGACTCAAAGAGTAGAATGATGGTTGCCAGCGGCTGGGGGAGGGAGAAATGAGGAGTTACTAATTAATGGGCAAAAAGTTTCAGTCAAGCAAAATGAACAAGCTCTAGAGATCTCTATTCGACATGGTACTTACAGTCAACCATAATGTATTGTACACTAAAAACTTTATTAAAACAGTAGCTCCATGTTAAGCATTCTTATCACAATAAATTTTTTAATTATAAATTATATAATTAATAATTTAATTTAATTTATAATTTAAAAAAATAATGGCCCTGTATATGGACCATCACTATAGTAAACCAAACACTGTGTCAGATATTGTGAAAGGCCAAAAAAATGGCCCCCAAAAGATATCCACATCAAATCCCTGGGACCTATAAATGCTACCTTATCTGAAAACAGGTCTCTGCTGATGTGAAAATGTCAAGAATCTTAAAATGAGATATCTGGACTATCCAGCTGTGCCCTAAATCCAATGATAAGTGTCCTTATAGGAGAAAGACAGATGGAGATTTGAGACAAAAGAGGAGACACGCAGAGAGATGTCCACGTGAAGATGGAGGCAGAAATGAGAGTGACATTGTCCCAGACCGAGGATCTGCTGCATCCACTAGAAGTTGGAAGAGTGAAGGAAGGATTCTCTGCTAAAGTCTTCAGAGGGTGTGAGGTGCTGCCAACACCTTGATTTAGACTTCTTGTCTCCACAGCTCTGAGAGAATAAATTTCTATTGTTTTAAGCCATCAAATTTTTGATAATATGTTATGGCAGCCTCAGGGAACTAATATAGGCATTTAATATAGGTTAGCTTATTTGATCTTCAGAGTAGTCCTTTTATTCCCATTTCACAATAAGGGCAATGAGGGTTAGCAAAGAACTTCTAGAAATGTCAGTTCCTGTCTGCTCACACTTCTGAGAGGATTCCACCTTCCCCAGCAACATGGGATTCTCCCCCATTGACCACCACAGCTGACTGGACACCTGAGTAGAGAGAGCCAAGCCAGTCAGGTGTGGTGGCTCACGCCTGTAATCCTAGCACTTTGGGAGGCTGGGGTGGACAGATCACTTGAGGTCAGGAGTTCAAGACCAGCCTGGCCAACATGGTGAAACCTCATCTCTATTTTAAAAATACAAAAATTAGCCAGGCATGGTGGCATGCACCTCTAATCCTACCTACTTGATAGCCTAAGGAGTAGAATCGCCTTAACTGGGGAGGTGGAGGTTGCAGCGAGCCGAGATTGCACCACTGCACTACAGCCTGTACAACAGACAAAGATTTTGTCTCAAAAAAACAAAAAAAGTTCAAGACAGCCAAGCTATAGGCTAGGCTCAGCCAGTCAGCCTCTCCCCATCTCTCTGTCTCTGTCTCTGTCTGTCTCTGACTCTGTCTGTCTCTGTCTCTCTCTCTCTCTCTCTCTCTCACACACACACACACACACACACAGAGAGCAACCCAAACCCCCAGAGATTCTAGTTAGACAATAGTGCACTCTTGAACCCAACTAAGCCCCATGGAGTCACAGAGTCAGGGCCAAGTAAATCAGCTTCCTGGCAAGACAAAGGCTCAAGGCACTTCCACTGTGGAGGGCGGTGAGAAGCCAGCGAAGAGGAAAGAAAGCAGTCCATGAAGGACCGGGGAAAACAGAGCTGACTCCAAGAAAAGCAGACGAAAGACTGTGGGGCAAGCAATTCGGAGACCTTAGCAAAGGCTTCTCTAGTTCCTATGAGGGAAAGCTCCATTCAGCAGTTCTGGCAGGGCCTGTCCTACGGCCTCAGAAAGAATTACATAAAGACTCCCTTCCTTCCTCAGGGTGGAGGACAGCCTGGGTTTCAGTCCCACCTCAGGCTGGCTTCTGTGTCCTGGGGTGCAGACTGCACAAACATATACCACAGACCTGCTTTCTGCCCTTGGCTTTCATAAGATCCCCTTACAGACCTACAATAATCCCCGCTATCATTTTTTGTTTGTTTAGACGGAGTCTCACTTATCTCGGCTCACTACAACCTCCAGCTCCCAGGATTCTCCTGCCTCAGCCTCCCAAGTAGCTGGGACTACAGGTGTGTGTCACTATGTCTGGCTAATTTCTTTTTGTATCTTTTAGTAGATACAGGGTTTCACCATGTTGGCCAGGCTAGTCTAGAACTCCTGACCTCAGGTGATCCGTCCACCTTGGCCTCCCAAATTGCTGGGATTACAGGTGTGAGTCACCGTGCCGGGCCCCAATAATGCCCTTTTAACTCGAGCCAGTTTCACTGCACTTCTCTTCTTTGCAACCAGCAATCCCTGACCAGGACACAAGGGCAACTTATTCAAGGTCCCAGAGCTCATTAAAACCAGGTCTGGCCAGTTCCAAAGCCCATCCTCTGAATCCTAAAAGGCCCATGATCCATAGGAAGAACTTTGGACTTTTCCTGAGAGTAATGAGAAAATAAAATCACAAGGTTCTCAAACTTCGGTCATTTCTTTTTCTTACTATATGTCAAACACTTTTCTAAGCGTTCACATGTTTTAACTCAAAACTATTAAATGTAAAATATGGGCCAGGCACAGTGCTGCATGCTTGTAATCCCAGCACTTTGGGAGGCCAAGACAGGAGGATCCCTTGAGGCCAGGAGTTTGAGATCAGCCTGGGCAGCATGGCATGATCCCATCTCTAAAAAACATTTTTTTTTAAATTAGCTAGGAATGGTGGCATTAGCCTGTGGACCCAGCTACTCGGAAACTGAAGTGGGAGGATCACTTAAGCCCAGGAGGTCAAGGCTGCAGTGAACTATGATCACACCACTTCACTGAAGCCTGGGCAACAGAGATCCCATTTCAAGAAAAAAAAGATTGATCACGCATTAGTTAAAATCACTCTTCATACCACTTGTAGAACATATGCCACATATTTTAAATATCTACCTATTCATACTGCTTATTTCTCTCCTTCTTTTGAAATAAAGATTTAAAGGTATCTCAGTGCCAAATATCTAGTTCTTCCCCTTAAAACAGAAAAACCAAAAAAACATACCAGCCTTTCAGAGCTTTTCTTAATACAATTAGCGAAGTATTTGTCATTTGGTTAAACATGCTCAGTTAGTATCTAAGCTTTGTTCTAGGCGAACAAGAGAGAAATAATCTGCTACAAATTAGAGTTGTGCTAGAGTTTCTGATACTAAATCCCTACTCCTAAGTCCAGAGGAAAAAAATTTAAACCATATTTCAGATTTTAATCAGTTTCTTAAGACTCCAGAGGGCACAGTCAGAGAAACTAGAGAGCGCACATTAGCATTGTTCCTCGGGTTTATCAAAATGTCTTTTCCATATGCCTCAGAGCAGACTCTATTGACCGAGGTCTATCTTTTCAGGCAACAAACAAATGCAAAACAGCATCTCATTTTGATCTAGGCCTCAGCAGACAAGTTTTAATTAGCTGGCCTTGCTCACAAAAGGCTGAAAGAATGCATGTGATACACATCTGAAACCTCGCTAATATATATCATTCTTTATTTTAAAAATGCATGATATGCCCTTCTACCTCTATCCCCCACACCCCTACAAAAGACAGGATATCCTTTTAGGACAGATTTGGCTGTGGCATCAGATAGAGACTAGTTAGGAGGATCTCCATGGTGCTGTTTTCCTCTGGCAGAATAATCTCTTGGTTTGAAAAAAGCAAAAACAAATAGCTTGCAGACCAACTGAAGACTTCTTTTTGACAGATTGAAATCAAATTTTCTCAAACCAGTGCCTGGCAGGGGAGACTGTTCCAGATGATGCTAATAGATGTGGCACGAAAGAGAGCATTCTATGATCAAGTCAGCCCAGGAAATACTGCCCACCACGTCTCCCTCTTGAAAAGTCTCACAGGACACAGCACAGTATGGCTCCAGGTCTCACACTGCCTTCTTCACCGCACAGCCTGCAGCGCGGTGATTTCCCAGACGCTAGTTCAAAAAACTGTGATCTAAATGTGTCTTCAAACAGAGGGAGGGACCAGAGAACTGTTAAATGCCTCTCTGCAAATGAACGGATTTCTGCATGAGTCACTGCAGTGTGTGAGTTTAGTACGATGAAACATGCATTTATGGGGTGTCTACTGGGCAGACATTTTTGTTTGTTTCTTTTCCCCCATAACCTCAGTACTTCTCTAGGTCTATCATTTAAGCAGCAAACCAGATTTTATGTTTCCAGTGATTCCTAAAACAATACTATTTAAGTCACTTCAAAGTATCCTTGCTTGTAACTATGATGGCCTCTGAACTGGCCCTGTGGCTTCCATTCCTATCTCACCTCAATCTGGCCCCCTGCGATGGGGCAGTGACCAGTCTGGAGCACAGGTATGATCACTCCGTGTTTGCAGCCCCTTGCTACACGCCCACCAGGCTGCGGATGATTAGCCCCCTATATACTTCGTTGCCTCCACCTCAAGGTGCTCTACCCAGTCACTGGGAGTTCTCAACCTGGAGTCTGTGGATGGAATCCTACGGATCTGAGAACTTGGATGGGAAGAAAACATGCATCTTTATTTTCACTCTTAACCAAAATTTAGCATTTTCTGCCATTATGAATGTAGGTAACAAGCCACAGTTGTATGACAAGTACCCATGACTCTGTCCCACGTGTAAATCGTAAATATGTTCGAATCGTATTACAGTCATGGTCACTATTTCCAACAGTAGCTTACATTCCAACTTAAAATCACAGTAGATGTTAGACCCAATGCTAGATTTAGTCACCGATGTACTACTAAAGAAGCCCATATGTTTCTATGTCACAAATGCGATTTTTACATGTTTTGGTATTTATATTTTAATATAATTGGCTTCTTTTGTCATCCTTTGTGTTTTATTTTAAGAACTTAAAACATTACTTTGGCAAATATTCATCAGTCATCACCAGAAGTCCGTGACACAGAAAAGATGATGAGCTCCTGTTTCAGTTCCTAAAATATACCTACATAGTATGTGTGCATTCTCTCTCTCTCTCTCTCTCTCTCTCACACACACACACACACACACACACACACACACTCACTCTCTGTCTCGGTCTCTGTCTCTTTCTTACAGTCGTTCACAATACCTTTTTCTTCAAACATTCTTCTTCCCCCCCCACCACACCCTCTTTGCCTGGTCCAGCCATCACTCTGGGAATTTGTTCACAATAGTGAAGTCTGGGCTGGGCCCTCTCCTATGAGCCTGAGCATCCTGTGTACCTCCAACATGGCACCTACCCCCCAACCCCTAAAACTGTCATCACTTACTAGTCTCCAGGGCCCAGTCTAGGTCGTTCACCTTTCTATCCCCATCACTTTGCACAGTGCTCAACACAAGTAGCCACTCTCCATTTTTGTCATATCACTGAAGGAATTGCAGGGCTTTCTCTCAAGGAGCAAAGTATTGACACAGCTGCAGTCAAAAAAAGTTTCCTCACGATTGTAGTCTCGGCTACTGATCTGAGAGGCTGAGATGCTGAGATGGGAGGAGCTACTCATTTGAGATGCTGAAATGGGAGAATGCTGAGATGGGAGGGTCATTTCAACCTGGCAGGTTGGGACTGCAGTGAGCCAAGATTGCGCCACATACTCTAGCCTGGGAGACCGAGTGAGGCCCTGTTTCAAAAAAGAAAAGGCTTCCACCATGGATTGATACCAACCTGAATTTCCGGTTTTCCATCAACATATACGGTGCTGTTGTTGACCATTTCCACAATGGCAACTCCAAGATTGCACCGGATCCCAAAAGAAATGCAGAATCCCAGCCCACTCATGATAGCAATGATGTAACGCTTGGGGAGGCCACAGCAGCGGCAGTCGCAGAGTGGGGGGCTTGGCCTGGACGTCTGCACTGGCCGTCCTTCTTCATTCAGCTCAATGTTATCTTCTTCCTCAGTGCTCCCATCGATTTTTCTACATGGGAAGAAGGATAGGCAGAAAATAAAAGCCAGGATTAAAGGAAAAAGAAAGGATACTAAGCAAGAAGATAAAAGGTACCAGCAGATGAAAAACAAAAAGGAAGACCCATAGTAGAATACTATGGGTGTATTATTATTATTAAAGTAAGTCTTATTATTAAATATTATTATTATTAAAGTAAGTTATAGTGGCTAAAACTACTGATGTTCTGGGTATTGTGTGGGACTTTTATAAGCATTCAATCAATCATTTAAATCTTATAACAACCCCATGAGGTAGATAGTGTCATCATGCCATTTTATAGATAAGGAAACTAAGTCACTTGAGAGAGGATAGAAGCCGAAGTCCAGAGCCTGTGTCTAAAACAATATGCTATACTGAGTTTCCTGCTGAAAGAGCATTGACAGGATTTGTTCACATTGCTCAACCCAGCTGTTACAGTTGACCTTAATCTTTCTTAGTCCTTTTTTTTTTTAAGACAGAGTTTTGCTTTTGTTGCCCGGGCTGGAGTGCAATGGCACGATCTCGGCTCACCGCAGTCTCTGCCTCCCCGGGTTCAAGCGATTCTTTCACATCAGCCTCCCAAGTAGCTGGGATTACAGGTCTGCACCACCACGCCAGGCTAATTTTTGTATTGTTAGTAGAGACGAGGTTTCTCCATGTTGGTCAGGCTGATCTCAAACTCCCGACCTCAGATGATCCGCCCGCCTCGGCCTCCCGAAGTGCTGGGATTATAGGTGTGAGCCACTGTGCCTGGCCTAATTTTTCTAAGTCTTAATAAAATATTAAGTGGAGGTGGAGAGGGACATTTTCTATCACAATGTACACCCATTTGGTTGTATATCCTTTTCTCCTTAGATGGTTCCTCTAAAGAGGTGGTCCTCTAGCACCTTTTATTCAAATGGTAGAATTTTTCACTGACCTCTATAGATTCCAATTATGGCACATTCGTTATAGTGAATTTATCTCTTCTTTTAAAAACAGTAATTGGGCAAACTGAATCCTATCTGTCAATTATAAAGGAAGTTGTATCCTCTTACTTATTGTCATCTTTCTGAGGATGCTGTCATGGCCCACTTAAGGTCCAAGTGTTTTTAAAGATAATCAAAACTTGCAAGTTTTCATAAATATTAAATTCAGTGACAAATAGCTAATATAATAGTTTGGATGAAACACAAGTCATTTGCCCCCCGGTTCATATGAAAGACAACCTTGGCAGGTTCTTTCTTTCTTTTTTTTTTTTTTTGAGATGGAGTCTCGGTCTGTCACCAGGCTGGAGTGTAGTGACGCAATTCTCAGCTCACTGCAATCTCCGACTCCCTGGCTCAAGTGATTCTCCTGCCTCAGCTTCCCGAGTAGCTGGGATTACAGGCACGTGCCACCATGCCCAGCTAATTTTTTTTATTTTTAGTAGAGACAGGGTTTCAACATGTTGGCCAGGATAGTTCTGATCTCCTGACTTCATGATCTGCCTGCTTTGGCCTCCCAAAGTGCTGGGATTACAGGTGGGAGTCACCGCCCCTGGCACCTTGGCAAATTCTTATGACTCAAGGAAAACCAAATTTCCAGCACAAGTATAGAGAAACAAATATACTGGATTCAATTCAGTTCATCAGATATATATTAAGTGCCTACTGTGTCTCAGGTACTGTGCTAAGTGTTGGGGAAAAATAGAGAATATGACATGTTCTCTGCCTTCTTCCGGCTCTTAGGCTGGTGGGGAAGGAAGACACATACACAAGCATCTACAATTACTGGATGATGTGGGTTTTGTTGAAATCAAAGTGAAAAGCGATGGTAAAACACGGGAAGGAGCTTTCAGTTTCAAGTTGTGAGCCCAGAGTAGAAGCTTAGTAAATGTGCCAGAACATTAAAGCAATTGGAAAAGAACTCTAATCATTTCCCTACCGATGTATCTACCTGCCAGCCTGCATTTATACTGATGGGGTCTATGTGTTCATCCGCAGTTGTCCATGCTTCTAGCTAAGGCCAGCCCCTCTCCCTGGACACTAGATCTCGTCCCCTTTTATCCCCTTACGAATATTGCTCCAGAAATCCCCACCCCCACACTTATCCATTATGTTCTCCTCCCTAGTATAATAGATCATTCCTGTTGCCTATAAATAAACTTTTATTCCTCCCATATGACAATCTAAAATAAAATACATTTTCTCTTTCAGTTATCCTCCTATTTTTCATTTTCCTTTTTTAAGAAAGAAATGACTTCAATTCCTCTCCTCTTGTTCTCTCCTGGACCCACTCCAGCCAGGTATTCCCAACCTGAGCCCGCAAAACTGCTCTTCTTAAGGTTTTCGATGCCCTCCTCATGGCTCAGTCCAAAAGTCATTTTCAGTCCTCATCTGATTTAATCAGCCTAGCAGCAGCATTTGACACAATTGACCACTTTCTCTGCCTTGGCCATTTTATGTTCTTCCAGGAAAACACTTGGTCATCCTCCTAATTCTTCTCTTTTGTCTCTTATAGCTGAGTCCTTCTTTCCTCCACCTATATACACTAGACTCCATTCTCAGGTCTCTTGCTTTCTATCTATGCCCTCTAGGTCATCTTAGCTGGCTCTGGGCTTTGGATACCATGTGTATGCTAACAGCTCCCAATCTTTATAACTAGCCTTATCTGACCTCTCCTTGGACACCTAAAAGGCAGCTTAAACTTGACATGTCCAAACTGACTTCCCCTAAAAAAAATGTATAATTCCTGAAGTCATTCTCATCATAAGTAATGAAAATTTTGCAACTTTGGTTGCTCCAGCAAAAATCTTGAAGCCATCAGGCTGGGTGCGGTGACTCATGCCTGTAATCCCAGCACTTTGAGAGGCTGAGGCAGGTGGATTAGCTGAGGTCAGGAGTTCGAGAGCAGCCTGGCCAACATGGCAAACCCTGTCTCTACTAAAAATATAAAAATTAGCCGGGTGTGGTGGCATGCACCTGTAGTCCCAGCTACTCAGGCGACTGAGGAAGGAGAATCACTTGAACCTGGGAGGCGGAGGTTGCAGTGAGCTGACATTGCATCATTGCACTCCAGTCTTCGTGACAGTGAGACTCCATCTCAAAAAAAAAAAAAAAAATCTTGACGCCATCTTGGATGCCTCACTTCTCCAATTTATGTCCAACTGAGGAGCTCATGTACTTTACTTTAAATGTTGAGTCTCCCGCCTACTCAGCTGTGTGACTTCAGCCTAATTACTTAACCTCCCTGGACTTCAGTTTCTTCATCTGTAAGCTAGGAATTATAATAGTTTCTTCTTCATAGCGTTGTTCTTAGGATTGTCATAAATGAGTTATTAAACTTAGGTAATTTAGAACAGAACTTTCCACATATTAAAAAGTGACATATGCCAGCTATTTTTATTACATTAATCCTCACCGTCACTTAATGAGTGAGGTGCTAGACTAAGCATTGATGCCATTAGCTCTGAGAGGCAGTTAGATGATAGGACTTTATAATGGGCTGCCCTAGTAGTCTCCACGAATTTCTGTGCACCTGTAGTCCCAGCTACTCTGGAGGCTGAGGCATGAGAATCACTTGAACCCGGGAGGCAGAGGTTACTGTGAGCCGAGATCACACCACTGCACTCCAGCCTGGGCAGCAGAGTGAGACTCCATCTCAAAAATAAAAAGAAGAAGAAGAAGAAGAAGAAGAAAGAAAACTGATGCTCTAATGTTGACACATTACTATAATAGTATATTCCTAGCAGCTAAAACAAGGATAATACATAACAACCACAGCAATACTTGTATGAGGCAAATTCAGTTCTTTCCCTCTGCCCTCCTCTACAGATGCCTTCATGTAATTCTCTTATTTGATCATTAATTCAGCTCAGTGAGACATGGGAAATCTAATACTCCCATTTGACACAAAATAGAACCGTAGTTCAGAAGGCAAGAACAAACCGGCCAAGGTCACACAGCCCTTAGTGGGTAGAGGCAAGATATGAAACCCTTCTCCTTTCCTGTCTAGGTCCCTTGGGCCCCTTTCCTGTGTGTTCCCAGCACACCAAGCCGTGCTCCTTCTCAATGATCTTCCTGAGTCACTTTGTCATCTGCACCTGTTACTTTGTAGTCCTTGCCCAGCCACCATGACTCAGAAGAGCATGGTAAGAGAATAGGCTCTGGGCTGAGAGACGCCCAGTGCTGTCTCCCACGTGCTAGCTCTGTGACTTTGGCTAAGTTACTTGACCTGCTACTAGTCTTCCAGGGATGCTGTAACAACGTACCACAAACTAGGTGCCTTAAACAACAGAAATGTATTTTCCTACATTTCTAGAGCCAGAAATCTGAGATCCAGGTTTCAGCAGGCCTTGGTTTCTTCTGAGGCCTTTCTTTTTGGCTTGCAGATGGCTCTTATCCCTGTGCCTTCACATAGTCTTCCTTCTATGGATCTGCGTGTCCCAATTTTTTCTTCCTATAAGGACATCAGTCATATTCTATTAGGGCCTACCCTAAGGACCTCATTTAACCTTAATTACCTTTTTAAAGACCGTATCTCCAAATGTAGTCATATTCTGAGGTACTGAGGGTTAGAATTTCACCGTAAAGAATTTGGGCAGATTCATATGAAGACACAATTCAGCCTGTAAGAATCCCTATCTGTAAACTGGGCTAATCGTAATGGGTATCTCATAGGGTTGTTCAATGATTGATGCATGTAAATGATTCATGGCAGTGCCTGGTATGTAAAAAGTACTTTATATTAATAGGTGGTAAGTACTATCACTATTGCTATTAATAAAGTGTCACCTGTCATAAGCTTAGCCCTCTCTACATGCATGCAGATGCTTTAGATGAAGGCTAATGAAAACCGAAAGCGCTGTGGGGCTTTGCAGTGCTTAATTGCAGAGAGCCCCAGCTGCTGTGCTCTGAATCAACCACCCATTTGGCGTGGGGACAGCGCTTCTTTCTCACAGGCTGCTATTCCGCCAAGAACTCAGCACCTCGGGGATGTGAGGCCGTTCTTTCCTGCCAGAGGCAGGATTCCTCTGACAGTGACTAGCTCCAGGACTCCCCACTGGCCATGCCAAAACTTCCCAGTATTGTAGTATAGTCTGAAAGTCTTCTCACCTAGCTTTTCTTCTTTCCTTCTCTCCTACACAGGTAGCAGTTTGAACACTCTCCCAGCCTCCTCCAGCTCCTTCCCCATTTTCCCTCAATAAATCTCTTGGCCAGGTGTAGTGACTCATGCCTGTAATCCAAGTACTTTGGGAGGCTGAGGCAGGAAGATCACTTGAGCTCAAGAGTTTGAGGCTGCAGTGAGCTGTGATTGTGCCACTGCACTCCAGCCTGGGAGACAGAGCGAGACCATGTCTCATATGTGCCAAATCCTGTCTTGGTATCTGCTTTCTTGGAAGACCTGAACCAACACAAGCACGCTCTGTGTGCACAGTGCCATCTTAGATATCCTGAGACTTTCCAGAGGGGAGACATACAGTATGGGAGATGGAGAGAAAGAAGGGGAAAGTAATGATCAAAGGGAAGGCTCTGAAAGAAGGAGCTGTGGGCTCCCCAGGAAGCAGGACCTATAGCTGGCTGACCTGATGCCAGCCCTTACAGCAGCTCTCCAGTTGGAGATGGGATATCGGGAGCTGTGGGGAGGGGTCTGAGCACAGGATCTCACTTTCCTTTGCCCAAAGTGGCAGCTGAGCCACTACTTCAAGGGATCATGGGCTCAGGAGCAAATGAGGATCAACAACTAGCAGGACCTCCTGAGTTGTTTGTGAGTCCTTTGCACAACCTTGCTGTGGCAAAGGGGGAGCACCAAAATGAGCAGAAATCTAACTTCCCCCAGGCAGGGGGCTCAGAGTCAGATTTGATTTGTTTCATTTTATTTATTTTTTTGAGACAGAGTCTTGCTCTGTCACCCAGGTTGGAGTGCAGTGGCGCAATCTTGGCTCACTGCAACCTCCACCTCCCAGGTTCAAGCAATTCTCGTGCCTCAGCCTCCCGAGTAGCTGGGATTACAGACGTAGGCCACCACGCCCGGCTAATTTTTGTATTTTTAGTAGAGACAGGGTTTCAGCATGTTGGCCAGGCTGGTCTCGAACTTCTGGCTTCAAGCAATCCACCCACCTCAGTCTCCCAGAGTGCTGGGATAAATAGGTGGGACCCACTGTGCCCAGCCAGATTTGATTTGTTTTAAAAGCATTCAAATAGCAGGCCATTTCTTGTATAGCCTAGCTCACAGAGGAAGACTAAGCACCCCCTCACCCTCACCCTGTATCATGGAACACACCAGGCTCTGGGCAGTCAGATAATCTGGATTTGATTTCCAGCTGTGCCACTGATACTCGACTTGGGGGCAAATAACCTGGCCTCTCTGAATCTCACATATCCTCTTCTGTACAATAAACATTTATCTCACAGAGATACATGAGCCTACCCTACAAAGACTAACACATTACCGCCAATAAATGAATAGACATTGCCTGAACGTTAGGGTCTCTGCCATCCCTGGTGTCTCCTTAGCATTTTACATATTCCTCTGTTAGAGCACTTCTCACATGGAGTTAGAGTCATTTTCATTCAGCAGCACAGGTGCTAAGTAAATAGCCACTGACTGGGGGCTAGGCACGGTGGCTCATGCCTGTAATCCCAGCACTCTGGGAGGCTGCGGCGGGTGGATCACCTGAAGTTAGGGGTTCGAAACAGGCCTGACCAACATGGTAAATGAAACCCCGTCTCTACTAAAAATACAAAAATCAGCTGGGCACAGTGACAGGCACCTGTAATCCCAGCTACTCAGGAGGCTGAGGCAGGAGAATCTCTTGAACCTGGGAGGCGGAGGTTGCAGTGAGCCGAGATGGCACCATTGTATTCCAGCCTGGGTGACAGAATGAGACCCTGTCTCGGGGGAAAAAAAAAAAGAAGTCACTGATTTGTGTCGTGTCCATATATGAATGAAGGTCTCCCTGATCCCAGGACCATTTCCAACTCATCTTTATTCTCCATGTTCAGCATCGTGCCTGGAAACAATGAATCCTTGTCCAACTGAATGGAATTGGTGGATCAATTCCAGACATCATTCCTGGCTTGAAGCACTTATAGACAGGGTTAAGGATCTATTCATCCCTGCCCAGAAAAAAAAAAAAAAAAAAAAAAAAAAAAAAAAGGCTTTATAAAAAGGGGGGAGAGGAGAAAGTTATTTAAGAATAAGAGAAGAAAAACGAACTCATTTCTTAGGAGTTGGAGGACTTTAATTATTCCTAACAGCTATTTATCCCATTCAGTTTTCCTTCCCTGCTTTACTGCAGTTGATCTTTTAGATCAGAGAATCTTCATTCTTTCTAGAGTGACATTCTCATTCTTGTTTCTCCAAATATAGACAGCTGCGGTCTGCGGACTGCTGGCCCTCTACACACTGGGGAGGTGCCTGCTTTCTGTTCTCAGACACAGTTGTCCAGCAAACATCCAAGCCCCAGGAGTCTAATTGCCTAAGATATGCTAACTAACCCTTAGGCACTTAAAGAACTATTTCTTTGCAATTCAAATGTTCCCACTAATTGCGGAAAAGGTTTTGTTTTGTTTTGTTTCATAGGTAATAAGATCAACACTTGGAGCACAAAGTGAGAGAACGTGCAGATAATTTTAAAAATCCATTTACTGGATGGGCGTGGTGGCTCACGCCTGCAATCCTAGCAGTTTGGGAGGCTGAGGCAGGAGGATCCCTTGAGCCCAGGAGTTCGAGACCAGCATAGGCAATATAGACAGACCCTCTCTAAAGCTAAATATATATATAACAATATTTTTAAATCAATTTTCTTGCTCACCGTATTTGGTATGAACTGAAATGTGTGCCCCAAAATTCATGTGTTGAACTCTTAACCCCCAGTACCACCAAACGTGGCTATATTTAGGATAAGGTGCTTAAGGAAGTAATTATGGTTAAATGAGGCCTTAGGGCGGGCCCTAATCTAATATGAATGATATCCTTATAAGAAGAGGACATTTGAGCCAGGTGTGGTGGCATGGATGCCTGTGGTCCCAGTTACTTGGGAGGCTGAGGGGAGAGGATCGCTTAAGCCCAGGAGTTGGACATTGCAGTGAACTATGCACTCCAGGCTGGGTGACAGAGGGAGACCCTGTTTCAAAAAAATACATAAAAAGAGACTTGGACACATAGAGAGACACCAGGGATGCATATGCATAGAGGAAGGCCATCTGAGGACATAGCAAGAAGGCAATATCTGCAAGCCAAGGACAAAGGCCTCAGGAGAAATCAAACCTTGATCTGGGACTTCTAGCTTCCAGAACAGACAGAAAATAAATTTCTGTTGGTTAAGGCACCCAGTCTGTAGTATTTTGTTGTGGCAGCCCTAGCAAACATATACAGCATTCAAATTTGCCCTCCGGAAAGGTCCCATTTAGCTCATGTTGTCTTTTACATAATCCTTGAGTTGCTCTTCTACTAGAAGAAGAAAATTAACTGAAGGACATTGACTACTTGCTACACTCTAGACACTCCGCGAGATTTCTATAAAATATATATTATCTCCCTTAATCCTCAAAATAGTCTTGACAAATAGGACTTACCTCCATCTTACAGCTCAGAAGACTGAGACTCAGAATTTTTAAAACCTTGCCCAGCTGGATGCAGTGGCTCACGCCTGTAATCCCAACACTTTGGGAGGCCAAGGCAGGTGGATCACCTGAGGTCAGCTTTCAAGACCAGCCTGGCCAACATAGTGAAAACCCATCTCTACTAAAAATACAAAAAAGTTAGCTGGATGTGCTGGCAAGCGCCTGTAATCCCAGCTACTCAGGAGGCTGAAGCAGGAGAATCACTTGAACCTGG
This sequence comes from Mandrillus leucophaeus, assembly GCF_000951045.1. NCBI lineage: Eukaryota > Metazoa > Chordata > Mammalia > Primates > Cercopithecidae > Mandrillus > Mandrillus leucophaeus. Next base: position 63,051 of record NW_012104343.1, read on the forward strand.
GAGGTGGAGGTTGCAGTGAACTGCACTCCAGCCTGGGTGACAGAGTGAGAACTCTGTCTTAAAAACAAAACAGAACAAAACAAAACAAAACAAATTGCCCAAGGATCATCCAGCTGCAGTTGGTGAAGGGAGAACACAACTGAGATTTGCTATCCAGCTTATTGCTACCAGTGTGCCACAGGAACTAATCAGAAAGTGCCTGACAAATAGTGAGTGCTTTACCTACACAGACTTTTTTTTTTAAAGGTTCTGGAGAAGCAGTATTGCAGTGGGTTTAAGAGAACATGCCCTGGAGACAGACAGTCCTGGGTTCAATGCTGACTGTGGTATTTATTAGGTATGTGGCCTTGAGCAAATTACCTAACTTCCCTCAACCTCAGTTCACTTATTTATGAGAAGAAGATAGGACTACCATGAACGTTAAATAAGACCGAGTTACAAAACACTTAGCCTAATTCCTAGCACTTAATAAATAATCAATAAATGGTAAATTTTAAAGAAGGGAAGGAGGATTTAAAATACGATCCCCAGAGCTAGTTTGAGATTTGAAATAGGATCTTATCAGCATGGATTTCAGCACATCACATTCAAAAGGAGCTCCATAAAGTGCACCTGGTCAACTCCAGCCCAGTCAATGCTCTCACAGTACCTACGTCTCTCATTTTTAAAATTGATATTTGCCTCTTCTGGTAGATTATAAGTTCAGAAAGTCAACAACCAAAAATCCCTAGCACTCAGCCCAGCTTCATAGATTTTGAGGTATTAACCTAGGCTGTTTTTGTTTTCTCCTGGTAATTTGACCCTTTCCTATCCCCCCATTTAAGCAGAGAGTCACTGCTTCTTACCTCAGCAGGGATCATTAGATGAATAAGAGGGAAAAAAAGATAGTCTCTATGGCTTTAAAAAGCCTAAGTCACAGATGACAAGCTGACAGCCCAATGGCCATATGTGACTCATAACCATGTTTTGTTTATCTGGTGTAATGTGTGTATGGGTTTTTGCTTTTTTTTTTTTTTTTTTCCCTTAGAATTTAGATTAATTGGCCGGGCCCGGTGGCTCATGCCTGTAACCCCAGCACTTTGGCAGGCCAAGGCGTGCAGATCACCTGAGGTCAGGAGTTCAAGACCAGCCTGGCCAACATGGCAAAACTCCATCTCTACTATAAATACAAAATTAGCTAGACATGATGGTGCACACCTGTAATCCCAGCTACTCAGGGGGCTGAGGCAGGAGAATCGCCTGAACCCAGGAGGCAGAGGTTGTAGTGAGCTGAGATCATGTCTTTGCACTCCAGCCTGGGTGACAAGAGCAAAACTCCATCTCAAAAAAAACAAAAACAAAAACAAAAGAATTTAGATTAATTGACAGAGTTTAAAAACCAAGACCCAGCATAGTGGCTCACACCTGTAATCCTGGAACTTTGGGAGGCCAAGGTGAGAGGATTGCTTGAAGGTAGGAGTTTGAGGCCAGCCTGGGCAACATAGTGAGACCCCCATCTCTACTTTTAAAAATTGTATTAAATAAATAAATAAATAAATAAATAAATATCAGAAGATAGCTCAAAAAAGCAGAAACAAGCAAACATATAAAACCTTGGATTTCTTGTTTATTCTGAAAAATCTGAAGACCTGAAATTATCAAGCTCTCACTCTGTCATGGTTACAATTGGCTCTCAATTTACCACAGTTCCCACCACTCCCTACTGTCACTTCCACAGTGAGCTCAGTTGCCATTTAACATTATACTTAGACTGTTACTTTTCTAGTAGTTAAAATCAAGACATAAGAAAAATATGTTTTGTACTCATGTCTGTATCAAAAGTTGAAAAATAAAAATTAGACTAGCAACACACATATGGAGCAGACAACCATCATTTATCACTGTCGAATATCTTAATGACTTCTTGATATTTTGAATCTTGCTGGAGCAGCAAAAAAAAAAAAAAAAAAAAAAAAAAAATCAAAAACAAAACAAAACCAAAAAAACTACTTTTCCTAGACTCTCTTGCAGCTACAATGAAGTCATGAGAGGTGAACTCTGTTAAATCCGAAGCACTTGAATAAGATTTAGATACGGGACAGAACAAGAAGAGGATACAGCATGTAGGGGAATGGTAGTGCAGATGGTTTTGAATGCAACAGAGGCAACTGGCTCCTCTGTGACTGCTGTGGCAGAATTTCTGGAACAAGTCATGAATATAATCAGCACTTAGAGGCAGCCAGTGGTAGCAGCTGTGTTTTATCCAGAACAGTCTAGTGGTATGTGTTCTCTGCCGCTTTTTTCCTAGAGATAGAGCATCCAGACCTGATCCTTCCAGGAAGTCTGAACAATTCCTAACATTCTTTTATTTTTTGTTTATTTATGTTTTTGAGATGGGGTCTTGCTCTGTCGCCCAGGCTGGAGTGCAATGGTGTGATTTCGGCTCACTGCAACCTCTGCCTCCTGGGTTCAAACAAGTCTCCTGCCTCAGCTCCTGAGTAGCTGGGATTACAGGCACGCACCACCATGCCCAGCTAATTTTTGTAGTTTTAATAGAGATGGGATTTCACCATGTTGGCCAGGCTGGTCTCAAACTCCTGACCTCAGGTGATCCGCCACCCACCTCGGCCTCCCAAAGTGCTGGAATTACAGGGGTGAGCCACTCCTCCTGGCCCAATTCCTAACATTCTTTACTAAATTTCATTCCCCTTTAGCTAGAGTGGATTCTGTTGATTGCAACTAAGAACTTTGAATGATACAACGTATTTCCTTGCAGAAGTGGAGACTATTTCTATGTGTTAATATGTAGTATGTCTATGTCAAGATATATAATATGGTTGCTTTACTCTGTAGGTATTGAATCTATAGACCCTACCAACCTTTAAGAAGCACTTAGAAAATCTGATTGTTGTAAAAGTATTTGGGAGAAGTTGGAAAAAGAGAGAATATAAACTTTAGATGAGAAAATATACTTTTGAGCTAAGAAAAGATACCGGGAGCAGGAGTCGTAGAATCTGATGAACATTTACATCAAGAGGCAGGTAAGTATGCCCAGGAATGGATCCTGAATGTTCTAGATTTCGAGGGAGTAGGGTAGTAAAGTTGGATAAGGGAGAGTTCGTCAATATGGTAGGTGATTGAATTGTGTCCTCCAAAAAAGATATGTTGATGTTCTAACCCCCAATTCCTTATTTGGAAATGGGATCTTCACAGATGTAATCAAGTTAACATGACGTCATCCTAGATTAATTTCATGACTGGTGTCCTTATAAGAAGAGGGGAATTTGAACACATAGACCCAGACACCAGGGGAGAAGGCCATGTGACAACAAATGCAGGAATTGGAGTGATGCATCCACAAGCCAAGACATGCCTGGGATTCCCAGCAGCTACCAGCAGCCAGAAAGAGGCAAGCATGAGGCCTCCTTCAGAGCCTTCAGGGGGAACTTGACCCTGCCAACACCTTGTGTTTGGACTTCTGGACTCCAGAATTGTGAGAGAATAAGTTTCTGTTGTTTTAAGCCACCCGGTTTGTGGTACTTTGTTACAGCAGCCCTAGGAAACTAATAAAGGGGGCATGGTTCCATGACACAGGGTCTAACATCCCGGCAAAGGCCTTAAGAGAAATGGTCCTGATAAACTGCTAATACAGTTCTTGGAAACTTAAACAAAATAGAGATGTGTTTTATCCAGAACAGTCTAGTGGTATGTGTTCTCTGCCGCTTTTTTCCTAGAGATAGAGCTTAAACAAAATAGAGCCTGGTGATTTTAAAATGTAATTCTGTACTAATTTCTAGTCCCTATTACACTGTACACAGAGATATAGGACATGACCACCATGACTTTAAAAAAAATAAATTGAAAGCTGGGCACAGTGGTTCACACCTGTAATCCCAGCAATTTGGCAGGCTGAGGTTGGGAGGATGGCTTGAGCCCAGGAGTTCAGGACCATTCTAGGCAACATAGCGAGACCTTCATCTCTACAAAATATTTTAAAAATTAGCCAAGTATGGTGGCTCGCAACTGTAGTCTCAGCTACTCAGGAGGCTGAGGTGGGAGGATTGCTTGAGCCTGGGAGGTTGAGGCTGCAGTGAGGTATGATTGTGCCACTGCACTCCAGCCTAGGTGACAGAGTGAGACCCTGTCTCAAATAAATAAATAAATAAAAGAATAAAAAATTATCCATTCCAGGAGAGAACGCCCAAGGCCACAAGAGTATCCTGACTTGGGTTGGTCCAGGTCTACATCCTCTCTTTTCCTTCATTGTTATATAAACCTAATTTACAAGCCTATTTCATTTTTTAATGCCTGGTAGAAAAATTGCTGAATTTGAACCAGTCTTAGTGATGAATTGCTGATAATTAAACTGGCTATCTTCTATTCCTTCAAGTAAAGTTTTGATCTCTGTTATTTGGAATATAAGAATTCTGTAATTGTTCTATCTTTAATGTTGATCACACTCTTGATCAATTAAAAGGTCTCTCTTTAACTTATTTTTTTTTTAACGAGAAATGTTGGGAACTGTTATAGCAGATTATAAAGAAAGATCAAAAGGCTCAAATAACTGACTATGCAGGAATGGATTTTCTATGTAAGACCAGAAAACCCACAAATGAACTATATTCCTCGGGAGGCCTGAGGAATACTCCTGCTCCTAAGACAATAAGGAATGCAGTGGTGATGGGGCCACCAGCACACTGAGATGCTCAGAAGCTGCTGTCCTCTGCTGGCTGAGGCTTACCATAGGAGGTGCTACTCCAGAACCAGTGGCAATTGGGATGATTGGCAGCACTTAACCATCATAGGCAAGGGCAGGAAATTCAGAATGACAGTTAGGGAATCAGCCCATAGGAATCTCAGAGATGAATCACAGAACATGGTGCTCCAAGGAGCAAAAAAAAAAAAAAAAAAAAGGCAGCCAGTAAGGGTATGTTTCATATACATAAAACCAGAAAAGATCAAGAGCTGATGAATGAGCAGGAGGCTGAGGCTGGTCACCCCAATGGAAATGAAGACTGAAGAAGACTGAAGGTTCCGTGACTAAGGAACCTGCAACACCGCAGAAGAAAATGCAGTCGTGATGCCCACAGTCCTTCCCCGAAGGAGTCTACCACCATTAACTTGGGTAAACATACACTGAAGAAAGAGAAATACCTCGATCTTTTGCAGACTTTTGGGTAAAGGGGAAAGCTGATGTTGATACTCAGGGATTTATAGCACTATCCTGCCTCCGTTAGAGTGGGGCTTATGAGGGTCAGGTAATAAGTGGAGTCCTGGCACAGGTTCGTCTCATAGTGAGTTCATGTCCCTGGACCCACCCAGTGGTCATTTCCCCATGTATGATTCCCACATGTATAATTGGAAGACAGACACCTAGCATTTGGAAAACCCTTTCAGTGGTTCCTTGACTTGTAGAATAAAAGCTATTGTAATAGAAAAAAAGTCAAATGGAAATCCTTAAAACTGTCATCCCTGGGTAAGAAGATAAATCAAAAACAGTATTATATTATGCAGAATGACAGAGATTATTGCACCTTCAGAGACTTAAAGGATGCAGAGGTGGTAGCCCCCATTAGATCCCAATGTAATTCACCAGCCTGGGCCCCTGAAAAAAAAAAATGAAGGGATCATGGTGGATGGCAGGGAACTACCACACTCTTAACTCATGTACATAGCTTGCCTGTCTTGATCTGGTGCATTCTTTCCATATCCATTAGAAAGGAGGCTAAGAAGTTCACAGTGACATGAGATGAACGACAGTATATATCCGTGGATTGTTCTCTCTCATAATATAGTCAGAGAGACCTTCTGGACCAGCTGCAGAACATCACATTGATCTATTATGACCAATAGACGACATTATGTTGTTTAGACCTCAGGAGCAAGAACTGACAAGTACTCTGGATGCCTCAGTAAGACATGTGTGCTTCAAAGGGTGGAAAAAAATTGCTACAAAGATCACAGGTCCATCACATGGGCGAAGTTGACAGGGGTCTAGTGTTCGAGACATTCCAGAACATTCCCTTCAAAGTGAAGGAAAAGTTATTGTGCTTTGAACTTCCTGCCACTAAGGAAGACGCACAATGGTTGGCAGACCTCTTTGGGTTTTTGAGGCAGTGTATTCAACACTTGGGAATATTGTTCTAACCCACTTATTCCATGACATAAAAAACTGCTGATTTTTAATGAAATCCAAAAACAAGAAAATGTTCTGTAGCAAGTCCAGGCTGCAATAAGAGTGATCTTGCCACTACGGCTGTATTCTCCAGCATACCCTTGGCACTAAAGTCATCTGAATAGGAAAAGACACTATATGAGGTTTCTGTCAAAACTCAATAGGAGAAATATAGCACAAAGCCTTAGGATTCTGGGACAAAGCCATATCATCTATAGTAGAGAAATATACAACAGACAAAAAACAAGTCATGCCATGTTACTGAGTCCTGGTGGAGACACAGCATCTGACCATGCAATATGAAGAGGCCATGCAGCCAAAACGACCTATCATGAGCTAGGTACTATCAGACCTGCGACGTCCAACTGTTCATCATGAGATGGAAGTGATCCATCTGGAATCTAACACCAGCAGGGCCACAGGGCACAAGTAAGCCCATGTGAGAGGGGCCAGGTTTCCACATGACCCATATCTGCTGTACCAATGCCTCCCCATAAGCTCACACCCGTGAACAAATTACAGGAGGAAAAAAACTGAGTTTGGTCCAGAGCTGGTCAATTTGGTATGTTACAGCATGTTGCAAATGGACTGCTGCTATACTCCAGCCCCCCCAGGGATGGCCCTGAAGGACAGTGAGGGGAAAGCCTCCCAATAGGCAGAGTTTTGAGCAGTCTCCTGGCCACACATTTTGTATGAAAAGAGCAACATTCAAAGGTAGGGATATGCATGGACTCATAGGCAGTGGTGAATGAGTTCACTGGAGGTCAGGGGTCAGAAAAAGCAATATTGGAGGACTGGGAAGAAGATCTGGGGAAGGGATGTGGATCAGTCTATAAGAGTGGATGCCTAGTATGAGCTCTCCTGATTGCACATTATCACATGCCACTTGGAAGAGGCACAAAACAGACGATAGACAGGCTGACTTGGCCAGTTGATGTCAGCCAGCTTCCATCCTCAGCCACCCAGTGCTAGAGCAGTGCACTTGTGAACTGAGTAACCATGGCAGTAGGGATGGAGGCTGTGTCGGGGCTTCCACTCACCAGGACTGAGCTAGCTCCTGCTGCTGTCAGCAGCAAGACCAATGCTGAGCCCCTGAGATGGCACAATTCCTGAGGGGACAAACAAGTTTCTCGGTCACAAGTTGTTTATAACAGACCCCTTCCATCCTGGAAAGGGTAGCAATTCATCCTGACTGGGGTTGAAATACTCCATGTATGAGTTTGCCTATTCAGACTACAAGTCTCAGCCAGCATCGCTATCTGGCTTCATGTTGAGGATTCACTGTCTGATTTCTCAACATGGGATCTCACATCACATCTTCTCAGACCAAGACACCCAATTTATGGTGAAGATGGCATAGCAGTGGGCACATGACAATGGGATCCCTAAGCCTTGCCATATACCACACCATCCAGAAGCTGACAGCCTGCCAGAGCTGAGCTGAAGAAGCTTTTTTTCCTTTTCTCTTTTTTTTTTTTTTTTTTTTTTGAGATGGAGTGTTGCTGTCACCCAGGTTGGAGTGCAGTGGCTCTATCTCAGCTCGCTGCAACCTCTGCCTCCCAGGTTCAAGCAAGTAATTCTCCTGCTTCAGCCTCCTGAGTAGCTGGGATTACAGGTGCCCACCACCACACCAGCTAATTTTTGTATTTTTAGTAGAAAATACATGTTTTGGCCAGGCGCAGTGGCTCACGCCTGTAATCCCAGCACTTTCGGAGGCCACGGAGGGCAGATCACGAGGTCAGGAGATGGAGACCATCCTGGCTAACACAGTGAAACCCCGTCTCTACTAAAAATACAAAAAATTAGCCGGGGGTGGTGATGGGCACCTGTAGTCCCAGCAGGCTGAAGCAGGAGAATGGCGTGAACGGGAGACGGAGCTTGCAGTGAGCGGAGATCAAGCCACTGCACTCCAGCCTGGGCGACAGAGCGAGACTCCATCTCAAATATATATATATATGCGTATATATATATAAATACACATTTCACCATGTTGGACAGGCTGGTCTACAACTCCTGACCTCAAATGATCCACCTGCATTGGCCTCCCAAAGTGCTGGGATTACAGGTGTTAGCCACAGCACCCAGCCTCTGAAGACGCTTCTCAAAGATGCAGCTGCGACATCAGCTTGGAGATGAAGCCTTGGGAGGGTAAGGTGCTATACTCCATGAGGCAGTATATTCCATGAACCAACAGTTACGCACCTGTAATCCCAGCATTTTGGGAGGCTGAGGCAGGCGGATCACTTGAGGTCAGGTGTTTGAGACCAGCCTGACCAGCATGCCAAAACCCCATCTCTACTAAAAATACAAAATTAGCCAGGCACGGTGGTGGGTGCCTGTAATCCCAGCTACTCGGGAGGCTGAGGCAGGAGAATTGTTTGAACCCAGAAGGTAGAGGTTGCAGTGAGCCGAGATCAAGCTGCCGCATCCAGTCTGGACGACAGAGCGGGACTCCATCTCAAACAAACAAACAAAAAACCCAACAGTTATGATATAGTGCTGTATGCCCAATGGGCAGAACACATAGGTCAAAGAAACAAGGCATGAGAGAAGGAGTGGCCCCACTTGCCATCATTCCCAGTAACCCACCTGAGGAATGTCTCATCTCTTCAACTTAGGCTCTGAGGGTCTAGAAATCCTGATTCACAAGGAAGAATTCTTCCATTTAGGAACACAATGGAAATCTCAGTCAACATATGGTTATGACAGCTGCTCAGTCACTTTGGGGTCCTTGTGCCAAGACCGGAAGACATGGCAAGAAGTCACTACAGTGGTAAGGATCATGGATCCTGATCTTCAGGAGGAACCAGAACTGTTGCTTCATCATGGGAGCAGGAAGAAATATGTTTGGCACCCAGATGATCCGCTGAGACATCCCCTGATACTCCCTTGGCTAGTTTTTAACTCTCAGTGGGCAAATACAGCAACCATGACCTGGTGAGTTTATGTTAACCAAGGATTTAGACTTCTCAGAGATGAAGAGCTGGGGCAACCCATCACGCAAACCAACAGAAGTGAGGGGAATCAAAAGGGGTGGAGAGGAGGGACCAGTCATCACAGTGGGACCTGGACTCCGTCTTAATAACTCTTCTTTGGAAGGCTCCTCGGGAATTACAACCATAGAGTCTTGGAGAAGCCGTACCTAGATGGCATGAACTTCATGTGAGAAGCAAGTTGATCTGAGCGGTGCAGTGGGTGGGCTGTCATAGACACCATCGCGCACTCCCCAGATCCCCTTGATAGGCAAGCACAGTTCTACTTCCAGAGCTGCTAGCGGGTCATGGTTGCTGTATTTTCCCATTTACAGTTAAAACTAGGCGGGGTGCGGTGGCTCGTGTCTGTAATTCTAGCACTTTGGGAGGCCAAGGCAGGGAGATCTCCTGAGCCCAGGAGTTTAAGACCAGCCTAATCAACATGGTGAGACCCCCATCTCTATTATTTTAAAAATTAAAATTAAAAAAATAATAAAACTAGCCCAGGCAGTATCAGGAGATGTCCGAGTGGGCCACCCAGGTGCCAAACACATTTCTTCCTGCTCCCTTGATGAGGTGACAGTTCTGGTTCCTCCTGAGGATCACGACCCATGACCCTTGCCACCATGGTGACTCCTTGCCTGGGCTTCTAGTCTTGGCATGAGGAACCCTGGAGAACTTCCCACTGCTCAGTGGCCTCCAAAGAAACCCCTCACCCACCCCCATCAACTCAGAGCTGATGACTGACTGAGGCAGAGATATAAAAGGCTGCCCCACTTGCCCCAAAGGAAGGACCAGCACATGGCTTATGCTCCAGAGCCTTCCCCTGTGGATCTGGCCCCCGAGCATTGTGAGCGTGCATCCTTGCTTGGCTCTTTATCCTTTCCTTTTTTTTTTTTTTTTCGTTTTTCGGAGACGGAGTCTCCCTCTGTCATCCAGGCTGCAGTGCAGTGGTGTGGTCTCGGCTCACTGCAACCTCTGCCTCCCGGATTCAAGCAATTCTCCTGCCTCAGCCTCCTGAGTAGCTAGGACTATAGGCCTATGCCACCATACCTGGCTAATTTTTTGTCTTTTAGTAGAGACGGGGCTTCACCGTATTGCCCAGGCTGGTCTCAAACTCCTGAACTCAGGCAATCTGCCCGCCTTGGACTCCCAAAATGCTAGGATTATAGGCGTGAGCCACCTCACCCAGCCTCTCCTTTCCTTTGTTGTTTTACTCCCTCCCAGTTTTTTCAGGAAAAGCTCATTCAATCACATTATAGGCTCACCCAAATCCCTGTCTCAGGCTGTGCTTTTTAGGGAACCTACCTAAGACAGAGGTGAAGTAAAGCAGGAAAGAGGGACAGAGAAGAGGGCAGGAGGAGGAGGGCAGGTGAGCTTCGTGTTTAAATAGAATGGCCAGGAAAGTGGGGATCTTTGAGCAGAGACTTGAAGAAAGTGAGGGAATGAGCCATTAGGCTATCTGGGAGGAAAGCATTTAAGCAAAAGAAACATAGGGCGAAAGCTGGGACAGGAGTGGATCTAGGGAGTTCTAATAGGAGCCAGGAGGCCCGTGAATCCAGAGTAGAGTGAGGTAGGTAAATGTCACAGATGAACTCAGAGAGCCTTCCAAAAGTCCTAGATCACAGAGGACCTTGAAGGCCATTGAAAGGGCCCTGGCTTTAACTCTGAGTGAGGTAGCTTTGAGCAGGTGTGAGATGTAATCTGACTTGGTTTCCTAGAGTCACCCCATTGCAGCCAAGTTACCAGAGGTCATGCAGGCAGGGAAGTAAGGGATGTTGCAGCAATTGGAACCCAGGATCGCCTGATCTCAGAGCAAGCTTTAACACACTCGCCTTTGTTGATGGAGCAGGAAGTGCCTATCTGGCACACTCCTGAATGCTAAGGACAGACACAATGCAGGGACTAGTTTCATTTAAAGGGAAGAGAGACATACTTGTAAAGAGACCAGACTCCCCTTAAGCCTCCCTTGGAGAAAGCCTTCAATAAAGGTACAACCAGTTAGGAGAATAGCCCATACTTGCCAGCAGGTCCAGAAGTTGCTGGCTACATTGCAGTCCAAGTATACCTCCCTAAATAAGCGGCCCAATATCAAGACAGTGAGTAGGAAGAGGAAAGACACTTGATTAGAGAAATAACATAATGTAGTGATTAAGAATGATGGGCACAGAACATCTGGGTTGAAACCCAGCTCTGCCATTTACAAGCTGTGTGACCTTGGGCAAGCTATTTAACCTCTCTGTGGCTCAGTTTTCTCATCTGTAAAATTGTTGCTAGATGCTGTGGCTCATGCCTGTAATCCTAGCACTTTGGGAGGCCAAGGAGGCAGGATGGCTTGACGCCAGGAGTTTGAGGCTGCAGTGAGCTATGATCACATCACTGCACTCTAGCCTAGGCAACAGAGCGAGACCCTATCTCAAAAAAAAAGAAAAGTTGTAATTATAGTAATCCCCTCTCTATGGGGTTTTTAATAGAATTAAATGAGTTTACTGTGTCTGAAAGATACTGTTTTGTTTGTCACTATTATGTTTTTTAGACATGAACAATTAAAGGATACATAAATTGTAATTTAAATTGAACAAATCTGCATGTCAATTTCTAGACATTAATTTCCAAGTTGAATGCTTTCTATGTCATCTATATAATGCAATACTAAACTACAAATGAGTGCATCTTCTTTCTTCCTACACTTCTAATATATTATTTTACCTTTAGCTGATTAATTGCTCAGCTGCTTCTTATCAATGACTGTTTTCCAGGAAGGCTAATCATGCCTGACTGTAATCAACCCTGTGTGCGAACTCTCAAATGCTTCCCTGTGCAATTGCCACTCCCCTGACCGTGAGGAATACTGTGATTAAAAAGCATCTCAAGAATTCCATTTAGATGATGACCTCAGCCTCAAACATTATTAGACAGCCATGATTTACATTGCCTTGTAAGTTAGAATGTAGGGGCTTCTAGCTTCCAAATTCTCCTACAAAACAGAAAACAGTTCTTTGTGATTTTTTTACGTCGGATTCTGTCAACTGGTTTTACGTGAAAAGCAATGAAATGAGAGGGAAATGCCCAGTATATGCCAGGCTCTGGGCAGGGTCATTTACATACAATTACCTTATACACCTGTGGTTAATGTCAAACATGTGGCAGAGCTGGTCTTAATAATTCCTCACTAGAACTGAGGATCAACTTGAATCACCGCTCAAGCAATGTCTGTTTTCACTTCTTCTGCCAATAATTTCTCTCTATAGATCACTGAAAACAGGGATTTGACTTTGGCTTTATTTTTTCTAAAGTCATTCTACAATTAGGACAACCATGACAATATCTAGCGTTTGTTTAGTGCATTCTCTGTCCCTAGCACTGTGCTAGCTGTTTTTCTATTGTTCTGAGGAAACTGTTCAAACAGTCCTAGACACATAGCCCAATTTCTGGTTGAGGTCACACATTTTGGAAAATCACCAATTTTGTTATATCCCTAAGCAAACCAATTTGGTAAACAAAAAGATCTCCATGTGGCTCCTCCAATCCAACATAGCAAAACCGGCTCTTAGATCAATAATTCCTATTGAAAAAAGCAATTAAATTTCAAAAAAAAGCAATTAAACTTAAGTTTGAAAAGAAAATTCCTAAGTATTTTTTATATCAAGTATTTTATAAACTAAGGCAGAGTTTGCTGTTTATAATGGTGAGTATGGCCCAATGTCATGGGTTTTTTTATTTTGTTTTGTTTTTTGTGTTGTTTTGTTGAGACAGAGTCTGACTCTGTCACCCTGGCTGGAGTACAGAGGCACGATCTTGGCTCGCTGCAACCTTAAATGTCTGGGCTCAAGCAATACTCCCACTTCTTGGGAAGCTAAGATGACAGGCATGTGCCATCATGCTGGCTAATTTTTTATATTTCTGTAGAGGCATGGTCTCTCTATGTTCCCCAAGCTAGTCTCGAACTTCTGGCCTCAAGCAATCCTCCCACCTCCGCCTCCCAAAGTGCTGGGATTACAGGCGTGAGCCACTGTGCCTGGCCTATGGTTTTCATTCTTGACTTTGCCAGATTCCTTTGTCATCACTTGAATAAGCCAATTAAGCTATTGTGTTTATTATGCAAAAATTATTTTTGCATTTCTAATCAAATGAACGCCATCACAATAAGATGTTACCTGGGGAGTGCTCAACGGAAGGATAAAACACTCTGAAAAAAATGTTATTGTAATTTTTTCTATATTTGGCTGGTTTCTGCTGCTGTCACTGAGCTAGGTTTTCATCTAGACATGCTAATTCAGTGTAGGTCTGATTGAAGCCTTTTTGTCTTTAATTACTAAAATAATAAGGTGTCCAACCCTTTTTTTATTAGGAAAGTTTATTAGCAGTGATACAATGGAAAATTTAACACTGACAGGAGCATATGTGTCTTAAAACACAAGAAATGGGATGAATCTGAGATTGCCTGGAAATAGTCCTTTAAATGAAAAAGTTTTTAAATTTAAGAGATAACAGAAAAGTTAAAGGACACACCAGATGGCATTTTCACTCACCAGGATTAGAAATAATCATCCAAGCAAATGAAAAGCTTATCAAAGGTATTTTTCACATTTATTTATTATCAGAGAGATAAAGCAGTCATTTTACCTTGCACATAAGGACCACTTATGAAATCATTTATATAATTTGAGAAGGCATTTACTATGTCTATACAAATTCATAAATTAAAAATATCACATTAATTCATTCATTTATGGCAAACTCACCTTCCACTAATATATTTTACTTTAAAAAATATTTACTTTTTGGTTTGGACTAAAATCTCATTCAATTCAATGATAGTACTTAACATTTTCCCACTGCAATTATGTGAGATTTTCTGCTTTAAAGAAATTTTTTAAGTTACCTCCTTCAAACTAATGTGTAACTATCCTCTTTGCAAACTATACAATCAGGAACCACTTTACATATTTTATTAAATAAGCTAAAAATTACAAATATTTAATTTTCATTTATAGTGGAAAGATTCAGTGAAAAACTCATAAAAATTATTTCAGTTCAAGGCATAACTATATTTGTCATTACTAATGAATTAACATAAAATATTATCTCCCTAAATATTTTCTAATTCAATGCCAAACATACCACATGCAATATCATCATCTCCAGAAAGTGCTAATCCAGCTATATAAACAGAATACTTGTCTCGATATTTTCCTAATAGAACCCAATACTTTTAATGCATCTGTTTTTCCTCCAGACATAGACTACTGGAGCTAGAAGGAGCTCCAGAAGGATCTAATCTGACCCATCCTCTCCACATTAAAGTGTGGTTTTAAAAACGTGATACCAAGTCTCTCACATATTGGCAATACGAAGCTACTCAGAAAGGAACTAAAGTTCGCATTCAAACTTTACCTTTGTAAAATTCCCAAAGAATCTCCCACGGCGTTCTTCACTCCTTCCTTCCCAGGTTTCAGAATTTTTTCTTTGAAGGTATCAAATGCTTTAAAAGGCATTTTGAATGAAGGGTACCTCTGAGCCGTTAACAGTCCGTCTCAAAAACTGTCATCCTTTCTCATTTCCAGTGTGAGGACCACCTTGTTTCCCTTGGTGAACACCTGGAAGTCAGTTCTCATGGAGGGAACTACTCAAAATCAAAAAGGAGATGAAACCCAGCCCGGATCTTCCAAGACAACTCCCTCCTCTCTCTGCTCCCCACCCCTCCAAAAAAGAGGCCAAGGGATGTCTGGCTGGGAATTCAGCCCCTTGCAAAAGCTACACGCTCTGCAGCAGCCTGTGGCCGCTGTCTCAGGCAGCCACTCTCAGACTGAGCGCAGCCTCTCTCCGTCCCTGGGCTGCAGCTGGGGACGCTAACATGAACTCCGGACCACCAGAAGTCCTGAGACCAGCAGCAGCATTCGTGGCCTAGCTCCAGCCCCTGCAGCCAGCCGCGTCCCCCTCCTGCCCCACCCCAGCTCGCCTGCGGCTCTCACCAAGTGAGCCTTTCCAAGGTGATGCTATAGTAACCGGCACAATACCTGCCCCTCAGCCGCCTCGGCTTATGAATGGGCTCTCAGCCAGAGCAAGCACCCAGAGAGAAGTTTATGAAACATTTACAGCCCTCTGCTTTTCTGAGGTCTGGCCCTGCAGACAGGCTCACAGCCACCACTCCAAGCCTTTTATTCCCCTCATGAGAGCCATGAAGCCATTTTTCAGCCAGCCACTAGCATGGATGTGGTCCCAGGAGGAACTTGCATTTGAGTAGCCCAAATGCAAAACCCAGGCCACATACATCCAGGAGGACATTTATTTGCTCCTAATCAACAGAGCAGGCTCTCTTAAAGTATGATAGTAGATGCCATTTGGGACCATCTAATTGAAGATTTCTGAGTCGAAAGATATCAAGAACCTGCTTAGACCTCTCCACTGACTCCTCAGGATAAATAAAATTATTTTTGTGTTGTGTTTTCCCCTTTTCTCCCTCCAGATGGCCTTTTTTTTTTTTTTTTTTAACCTTAAGTTCCAGGATACACGTGCAGAATGTCATGTGCAGGTTTGTTACATAGGCATACATGTGCCATGGTGGTTTGCTGCACCTATCAACCCATCGTCTAGGTTTTAAGCCCCACATGCATTAGGTATTTGTCCTAATGCTCTCCCTCTCCTTGCCCCCCAACCTTCGTCTGGCTCCGGTGTGTGATGTTCCCCTCCCTGTGTCCATGTATTCTAATCATTCTACTATAAAGACATCTACACGTATGTTTATTGCAGCACTATTTACAATAAAATTCTTTATCATGGCACCTAAGACCTTTCCCTGGGACCCCAAGTCTTTCTTCTTGTCACTCTGCTTTCCACATCCTCATTTCACTGAACTCAGCAAGCTCCCTATCGCCTCTGGGCTTTATTCAAGCTATGCCCTCTGCCTGGGTAACTCTCTGCACCCCTTCATCTGGGTAACTTCTAGGGGTTCTCAGGTCATGCTAAGATATCAATCCTCTAGAAAACTGCATAGGCAAGGTGAGATGTCCCTCCTCTGTGCCTCCAAATCACCTGTCCTCTGCCCCAGCAGGACCTGGCAGGGAGTGGGCGTTACCTAAATACTTGTTGAACTGGGGCTGAAACGTTACACGTTGTAGCCACATTTATGGGCAGCAGGATGACGCCTCTGTAACTGCTACTGTGGTGGAAAAAAAACTCTTCATCTTTGAGGCTCCTGTGTTCCAATCCCCCAGTCTGCATGCAACTGACAAATCATAGGCTGTAGGTTCTCAGGCTCCCCAGGAGTCATTTTCACAAGACCAGTCAATATCCTCTGCAAGCCACTGTCCATATTCTCCAAGATTTGACTTAAGTTCGACTAAGTCCGTGCTGAATCCTTGGTAGGCTAAATATTGCTAATATCTTTTGAGCTCTTTCTAGGGTCTCGGCTCTGTGTTAAGCATTTTTGTTTGTTTGTTTGTTTGTTTTTTGAGACCGAGTCTCACTCTGTCGCCTAGGCTGGAGTGCAGTGGCGCGATCTCGGTTCACTGCAAGCTCTGTCTCCCCGGTTCACACCATTCTCCTGCCTCAGCATCCCGAGTAGCTGGGACTACAGGCACCCGCCACCATGCACGGCGAATTTTTTGTATATTTAGTAGAGATGGGGTTTCACCGTGTTAGCCAGGATGGTCTCTATCTCCTGACCTCGTGATCTGCCCACCTCAGCCTCCCAAAGTGCTGGGATTACAGGTGTGAGCCACTGTGCCCAGCCCAGCACTCTTGAAGTATCACCACAATCTTCCCAGCATGGCTTTGTGGTAAATAACTTATTTTCCCCAATTTTATTGGCAGGAAACTGAGACAAAAACAGGTTTAACTTACTTGAGATCATACAGCTAGTAAGTAGCAGAGCCAGGTTTCAGATCCAAACAGCCTGGCTCCAACCTTTTCTTTTCTTCTTTTCTTTCTTTTCTTTTCTTTTCTCCCTCCCTCCCGCCCTCCCTCCCTTCCTTCTTTCCTTCTTTCTTTTTCTCTTTCTTTCTCTTTCTTTCTTTCTTTTCTTTCTTTCCTTTCTTCCTTCCTTCTTTTTCTCTCTCTTTTTCCTTTCCTTCCTTCCTTCTTTCTTTCTCTCTCTCTCTCCCCCCGTCTGTCTCCACCTCCCTTCCTCCCTCTTTCTCCCCCCACACACTTTACTGAGACATATTTTGCATTTCAAATAATTCACCCATTTCAAGTGGACAATTCAGATTCTTATAAATTTACTGAGTTGTGTAACCATCACCAGAAAGCAGTTTTAGAGTATTTCCACCCCAATTAGATCCTTCATTTTCACTGTTAATCCTCATCTCCCATCCCATATCCTGCAACCACTAATCTACCTTCTATCTCTATAGATTTGCCTTTTCTGACATTTCATGTAAATAGAATCATACAGTTTATGGTTGCTTGTGTCTAGTTTCTTCCACTCACTATAATGATTCTGAGGTCTGTTCATGTCACAGCATGTATCAGTAGTTTGTTCCTTTTCTCTTTTTTGTTGAGTAATGCTTCATTGTAAGGATATAACACATTTTTTGTATCTCCATTGACCCGTTGATGGACATTTAGGATGGTTTATAAAAAGACAGTTGCTTCTAAAAGGAACATTTCTGGTCACCAATCTTCCCATTATAACCCCTCAAGACTGAGAACACGAGGCCTCAGGAATTCACAGTCGAATCATTTCACTAAGTATTTACATGTCTTAAATATTGAGTATTCATCATATCCAATTTCTGGATATGATGAATAAGACTTATGAATATTTGCATATAAGTCTGTGTGAATATATGTTTTCATTTCTCTTGGATAAATACCTAGCAGTAGAATTGCTGGATGATAAAGTAAGTGTAGGTTTAGCTTTTTAGGAAATGACCAAACTATTTTCCAAAGTGGATAATTTACATTCCCCGGAGCATGCAGGCGGGTTCTCATTTCTCCACATCCTTGCCATATTTGCTTTCTTTTTGGTGTAACCATTCTAAAAGGTGTAACATGGTATCTCGTTGTGGTTTTAATTTGCGTTTCCATGGTGACTAGTGACCATCTTTCCATGTGCTTTGTATTCTTTTTGGTAAAATTTTTATTCACTCTTTTTGCCTTTTTTTTTTTTTTTTT
>NW_012104343.1:81771-189297 GCF_000951045.1 Mandrillus leucophaeus
AGGATGGTCTCGATCTCCTGACCTCGTGATCCGCCCGTCTCGGCCTCCCAAAGTGCTGGGATTACAGGCTTGAGCCACCGCGCCCGGCCCTTTTGCCCATTTTTGTAAGTGGGTTTTTATCTGTTTATTACTGAGGTATATGAGTATATATTCTGGATACAACTTCTTTATTAGATACATGTTTTAGAAATATTCTCTCCCAGTCTCCTGTTTGTCTTTTCATTTTATTTGTTCTTCATTTTGGAGTGCAAAACTTTTGAATTTTGATTAGGTCCAAAGTATTCATTTTTTCTTCTTTTATAGACTGTGCCTTTGTTGTTCTATCTAAGAAATATTTGCATAACCTGAAGTCTCAAAGATGTTTTCCAATGTTTTCTTCTATAAGTTTTATTGTTTTAGCTCTTACACTTAAGTCTATGATCTATTTTTTGTTTATTTTTAGGCTGGGCGCAGTGGCTCACACTTGTAATCCCAGCACTTTGGGAGGCTCAGGTGGGAGGATCACTTGAGCCCAGGAGTTTGAGACCAGCCTGGGCAACATAGTGAGACCCTGTCTCTACAAAAAATACAAATTATTAGACAGGTGTAGTGGCATGAGCCTGTAGTCCCAGCTTCTCAGGAGGCTGAGGCAGGAGGATCCCTTGAGCCCAGGAGGTCGAGGCTGCAGTGAACTGTGACTGTACCACTATACTCCAGCCTCTGCAACAGAACAAGACCTTGTCTCAAAAAAATACAAAAATAAAAAAGTTTATTTTTATGTATAATGTGAAATAAATATCTAACTTCATCATGCAGATATTCACTTGTCCCAGCATTATTTGTTAAAAGTATTATCCTTTCTTTAATAAATTACCTTGGCAACTTTGTCAAAAATCTACTGAATATAAGGATTTATTTCCAGACTATTGGTTCTGTTCTATTGATCTATACATCTATTCTTTTTTTTTCAGACAAAATCTGACACTGTCTCCCAGGCTGGAGCACAGTTGTGCTATCTCAATTCACTGCAACCTCCACCTCCCAGGCTCAGACCATCTTCCCACCTCAGTCTCCAAGCAGCTGGGACTACAGGTATGTACCACCATGCCTGGCCAATTCTTGTATTTTCTGTAGAGATGTTGCCAGGCTGGTCTTAAATGAACTCCTGGCCTCAAGCGATCCACCTGCCTTGGCCTCCCAAAGTGCTAGGATTACAACAGTGAGCCACTGTACCCAGTCCAATGTGTGTATTTTTATGCCAGTACCACATTGCCTTGACTGTAGCTTTTTTTTTTTTTTTTTTTTTTTTTGGAGACGGAGTCTCACTCTGCCACCCAGGCTGGAGTGCAGTGGCCGGATCTCAGCTCACTGCAAGCTCCGCCTCCCAAGTTTACGCCATTCTCCTGCCTCAGCCTCCCGAGTAGTTGGGACTACAGGGGCCCGCCACCGCGCCTGGCTAGTTTTTTGTATTTTTTAGTAGAGACGGGGTTTCACCGTGTTAGCCAGGATGGTCTCGATCTCCTGACCTCGTGATCCGCCCGTCTCGGCCTCCCAAAGTGCTGGGATTACAGGCTTGAGCCACCGTGCCCAGCCTGACTGTAGCTTTATAGTAAGTTTTTAAATTGAAAAATGAAAGTTTTCCACTTTTGCTCTTTTTAAAAAATTGTTTTGGCTATTCTAGATCTTTTGCATTTCCTATAAATTTTAGGAACACCTTGTTCCTGCCTCAGGATTATGTTATTTCTTTTTAGAGATGGGGCCTCACTCTGTTGCCCTGGCTGGAGAGCAGTGAGTGACTCGATCATGGCTCACTGCAGCCTCAACCTCCCAGGCTCAAGCAATGCTCCTGCCTCAGCCTCATAAGTAGCTGGGACTACAGGTGTGCACCACCACACCCAGCTAATTAAATTTTTTTTTTTTTTTTTGTAGAGACAGGGTGTCACTATAGTGCCTATGCTAGTCTTGAACTCCTGGGCCTAAGCGATCTTCCCACTTTGTCCTCCCAAAGTGCTGGGATTACAGGCATGAGCCACCATGCCCGGCCCTCAGCTTGTTCCTAAACACTTCAGTTTCAACAACAACAAAATTCTGTCTAGCCCTGGCTTTTAAAAACATAGTTTCTGGTCACCAACCTTCCCATCATAACCCCTCAAGACTGAGAATAGGAAGGCCCCAGGAATCCCCATGTCTAATCATTCCACCAAGTATTTGCCTGTCCTCAAAAAGCTTACTCATTCATTAAAAGCAAATACAGTAACAATAAACCATGATAGACACACTCTCTTACCGAAAGCATCCACTGGTGGAGCTTCTAACCCATTCCTCCAGCCCAACATACCTTTGTATTCCTTATCTTTTAGAGCACATAATGGAAGCAATACTAGGCAAAGACCACATCCATCTCTCCTGAAGATCAATGACTTCTGAGAGCACTAACCATTCCTGCAGAATGTATTGCTTAGGAAGCATACCCAGATCTGCAGTTACTTGTGGTGATTTAGATGTTTGATAATAATAACTAAGATTTATAGATAATTTTCTAGATGTCCGACTTTAAGCACTTAACATGCACTAACTCAAATTCCCCACAATGACCCTGAGGTAGGAAGTGTCATTATACCATCCACAGATGAGGAGACTGAAAGAGGTGAAGTAAACTTGTTCAAGTTCACACAGCTAGGAAACTGAGCAGAGAGAGGATATGGACCCAGAAAGTTTGACATCAGAGTTGTGCTCTTACCTTCTACAGTAGAACTGTTGATAATAGGGACTAGAAAATATAAACCAAGACTATACAGAAATGAGGCTCATTTCATTCATTTATTCATTGCTTCCTTTTCTTGAGGACCTACCTGGTAGCAGGCCCTTCTTAGGCACTGGTGATATAGGTTGAACTGTGAGATTCCCCTTGAAGAAAGAAATCAACCAGAAAATGAATGAGTCCATTACAGTGCAGTGAGTCCCACAAGAGAGGGCTGGGGGAGCACAAACAAGGACACCTACCTGAGCCTCCAGATGGGAGTGGGAGAGGGCTTCCTAGATGAGGGGAGGATACTATAAACCTTCAGGAAGGAGAAAGACTGAGGCAAACAAAAGGAAACTGGGGGAACAAAGACATGCATGAGACAGCATGGCATTTGGGGAACCTTGCATAGTGTTAGAGAGTCAGGTAGGAATGCCCATGAGGTAGAAAACACGACTGGAATGATGATCTTGAACACTATGCAATTCAGTTGTTGCAGAAGAGCACTGAAACATGTGCTTCCCTGGTCACAACAGCAAAGACGTGGAATCAACCTGCATGCCCATCAATGATAAGACTGGATAAAGAAAATGTGGTACATATATATTATGGAATACTATGCAGCCATAAAAAGAAAAACATCATGTTCTTTGCAGGGACCGGATGGAGAATGAGGCCATTATCTTTAGCAAACTAACACAGGAACAGAAAACCAAATACTGCATGTTCTCACTCACAAGTGGGAGCTAAACCATGAGAACACATGGACACAAAGAGAAGAACAACATACACTGGGGCCTATAAGAGGCTGGAGGGTCGGAGGAGGGAGAGGATCAGGTAAAATAACTAATGGATACTAGGTTTAATGCCTGGGTGATGAAATAATCTGTACAACCAACCCCCATGGCACAGTAACACACCTGCACGTGTACCCCTGAAGTTAAAAGTTAAAAAAATTAAAGGAAAAAAGCAATGACAATAATTCAACAAATAAGGATCTTAATAAAGACAAAACTTTTAAAAAAGAAAAAAACACCATGTGCTCCCCATCTCAAAATATGGAATATAGCAAAGATAGGAAATTACATGCAGTTTGAAATTCTCTGTGGGGGTGTGAAACAAAAGCCTGGGTCTGTGCTGGGGATACATAGACTGTAGATACAGTAGAAAAATAAAACCCAGCCATTGATATCTATTTAATGACGTCCCATCATCCTGTACTAAAAATGTCTCTTCCCTTAGGGAAAATAATAGTAACTAAGGCATCTTTAGGGGTGCTTTCCCAGATCATAGCAATTCTTCATTCTCAGGGAACTTCCAGTCTCCCCTGCCCCCCCTCTCTCATAGTGACAGGTCTCCAAAAGTTCTGTAGCTAACTATGTTTCTCATCCCCCTGAGCACTGTTGAATGGACCGGGGTAAGCACCTGCACCAAGCTGAACCAGTCAGATGTGAGATTCTCCGAGTTATTTCATTCATTCATTCATTCATTCATTCATTCATTCATTTATTTATTTATTTGAGACAGAGTGTCACTCTGTCACTAAGGCTGGAGTACAGTGGCACAATCTCGGCTCACCGCAACCTCTGCCTCGTGAGTTCAAGCAATTCTCTCATCTCAGCCTCCTGACTAGCTGGGATTACAGGTGTAACCCCAACGCCCAGCTAATTTTTTTTTTTTTTCAGTAGACACAGGATTTTGCCATGTTGGCCAGGCTGGTCTTGAGCTCCTGACCTCAAGTGATCTGCCCGGCTCAGCCTCCTGAAGTGTTGGGATTGCAGGTGTGAGCCACCGCACCTGACCTTCCTAGTAATTTAAATTTGGAATTACAAGACTGCTAGTTAATCTTGCAGGACTCTGGAATTGTAACTGTAAGGTGGTTACATTAACTTTGTGGTATAGAGATGCAGAGAACACTGGTCTTGGAAAAGAGTGAGAAATAAAACAATGAAACTATAACAGGGCGAGGGAATGGGGTGAGGATGTTTCTCATGGCCTTCCAGGCCTCATCTGCCTAGACGCACTTGTCCTTTTACCCTTGGGTTTCACAAAATACTCACATTCTTATAACAAATTGCTCAAGATAGTTTCTGCTCTTTACAAATAGTCTTGACTCTTGCAATTATTTAAAACCCAAACCTGTAGTACCAAGTGTTTCTTTACCTAACACCAGATTGGTGAGCCTGACTACCCAGTTTGGTGACATGCAGGACTCCAGTCTGCAACAGCAAGACAAGGAGAGCGCATAGGCTGGTCGTGAGCCAGGTTGTTCTAATCTGCCACCCAGACGAAAAAAAAAAAAAAAAAAAAAAGGAAACCAGCAAATCCCAAACAACTCAAATAGTTACTCAAGATTCAAGAAAAGTATTTCATCAAATTCAACCAAAGTGTTAGATGGAACATTTCAACCAGGATCAGAGGTAATGACCAAACGATTCACCCTTTCCATAAGAAACTTCATAAGGAAACAAAAGTAATGAAGAGAACTGGTCATCTTGGGGTTCCTTCTCTCCTAAATTCTGTGGCAGCTTCTGCAGCCAACCCTATTCCTTATCCCAACTCCATACTCCTTCTTTTCACCCTCATAACATCCTGAAACAAACATAAAAATTTCTTTTATGCAGGACTTCTCTCAATCCTTTAAAATTTGTATATTGTTGACTATCATTAGTATTAACCAATATATATATAAACTCATTTCTTTTATTGAACTCCCATATTTGACATTAATTTTTTTTTCTTTTTTTTTTTTTTTTTTTTGTCTCACTTAGTTGCCCAGGCTGGAGTGCAGTGGCCGGATCTCAGCTCACTGCAAGCTCCGCCTCCCAAGTTTACGCCATTCTCCTGCCTCAGCCTCCAGAGTAGCTGGGACTACAGGCGCCCACCACCTCGCCCGGCTAGTTTTTTGCATTTTTTAGTAGAGACGGGGTTTCACTGTGTTAGCCAGGATGGTTTCGATCTCCTGACCTCGTGATCCGCCCGTCTCGGCCTCCCAAAGTGCTGGGATTACAGGCTTGAACCACCGCGCCCAGCCGACATTAATTCTCCTACTGATAGTCAAGTTTATATACAAAGCATTTTCAAATATCTCATTTGATTCTCACTACAACCTTATGAAACAAATAAGCAGATAAAGCAATAAAGATGCAAATTTTGCCCAAGGTAACCTGGCCAGCAGAATTCAGAGAGCTGGGACTAGGTCCTAAAGATCATTTCCTGAACTTGTACCACCATGGTACATGGTACATCGTGATCATATAATCTTACTCTGAGTAGTAGAGTGTCTTTAGTGTAACTGAGGAAAGATATACTCAGAATCCTTGTGCTTTTAGAAACATTACTGAGCACCTAACTATAGGTACGCTTGTCCTAGCTACCATGGACATTTTTAGAATAAAGTATGAGTGGGACACACTGGTGTGTACCTGTAGTCCCAGCTACTACTCAGGAGGCTGAGGGGGGAAGATCACTTGAGCCCAGGAGTTCAAGCATAGTCTGGGCAACATAGCAAGACCTCATCTCCAAAATAAAATAGGGTGCTGGTTTCTAGGGTTACATATTTTCTATCTTTCTTTAAAATGTTCCACTGGAAATCAGGGCAAATTGACAGCAGAGTGAAGAGAAATTAACATCAAACACTGATATACTGGCCTCTGGATTAAGACTGCTACCACCCACCCCATTCTGGGTAAGACTCCCCTTCTAAGGGAAGGCTAATGGGAACCTTTATCCCATTCTGTTGTAAATGCTTCCGTATCGTCTTTCTGACTTGAGTTTCATGATCACATTTTATTCTCACAGAGTAGAATAAAAAAGTGTATATGACAAAGTAGAATGGCCCAATTGATATTATCCCCATTTTACATGTGAGTAAACTGAGGTTCACTCAATAACTTGTCCAAAATTACATAGTTATTGGTGGAGCTGAGATTTAATCCCACTTGATTACAAATGTCACTTTATTCTTATATGCTGCTTCCAGTCCATAATAAAACACTGTTAGTCCCATTAATTTCAGCTCACTGGAAGTCAGCCACTCAGTCAATTTGGAGTTCAATTAATTTGACTCTAATTTCCTAAATTACAGGATTTTTACACTATATATAAAAGATATCTCTATAATAGTTTGCAAATATAAAGATGCATATATGGAGATCCTGGAAACATATCAATTTCCATTTTCAATCTGTCACTGTAACTGTCTAAATATTAAACAAAATTTGAAAAGAAATGGTCAGATAACCAAAATACAGAACTTTAGAGTGTTTTTACACAGGATGGAATCATTCATTAAGTATTTCACGCATGATAAACATCAAGAATTTGCTTTGAACATGAATTCCTTATATTTATGAAGAACTTTCAACTTCATTTTCACTGCTCCTTTGAGTCTTATCACTACATATAGAAAGAACTATGTTGAGCCATCTACTCCACTTTCTTGTTGAAGCCCAGGGCATGGAGAAGGCCAGTGATGCTTTGAGGTATCAGACAGAGATGCGACAAGAAGCCATACTCATGTGCTCATTTGCTTGCTGCCATTGGTTACCTATAACAAATTATTTCTCATTTCATCTTGGAGGGTATCTCTCCCCAAGGTTAGGTATCTTATGTTGGGGTATCCCCACATAAGACACTCAATTATTGATTTTTTAGTCTGTTTTCTGGCTGTAAAGACAATAAAACTATTATTATTATTATTGTTATTTAAAACAGAGTCTTGCTCTGTCACCCAGGCTGGAGTGAGCATGATCTCAGTTCATTGCAATCTCCACCTCCTGGGTTCAAGCAATTCTCCTGTCCCAGCTTCCCAGGTAGCTGGGATTACAGGTGTGTGCCACCAGGCCCAGCTAATTTTTTTATTTTTAGTGGAGATGAGGTTTCAGCATGTTGGCCAGGCTGGTCTTAAACTCCTAACCTTAAGTGATCTGCCTGCCTCAGCCTCCCAAAGTGCTGGAATTACAGGCTTATTTTTTTAAACATGTGTTATACTACCTGTTTGCTCCAAAATCCCCCCTTGTGAGTAAATGAGGAAAGATGGATTCCTTTCATTTGGTATTACTGCAATGTGGAAACACTAGATTTGCTTTATGCACTATGCATGGTGACTTGAAAAAAATACTCAGGGATATTTAGGTTGTGTCCAAGACCAAAATATCCTAGAAAATCTGATAATCTGTTACAGTGTATTGCAAAAATGCAAACTGAAATGTTGAAAGATCAAAACCAGAGAAAATATTTGGAAGGATTTTTTTTTTACCACCCTCATTTTTCTTGAAGGTGCAGATAGAACCCTGAGTGTCCAGATAATTTTAACATATAGAGCAGTGAAAAAGGATGATATCTTGGGGCGGGGTTAAGGGTCAAGGCAGAACAAACCCACACACCGTTCACAAGTATTTCTCATGATCCCATACTTTTGTAGATGCTACACCAAAAGGCAGTATATTCTTACCAATACCTTCCCTAGCCTATTCATGTTCAAAAAAAGCACCTGTAAAAGGGCTACTGTAATGGATGATTACTTGGAAGATAGTGACATCTTCTGGTAGTTTACAGACTAAATATATTTATGGCAGACATTTCCCCCACAACCCCAAAATCCAGCCACGGTTTTAAAAGATTTATTCTATATACATTAAGCCCCCAAGTGTGGATTCTTAAATTTATGAAATATTCAATAAAATATAAACCAGCTAAAAATAACATTATAGCTCACTTATTCTGCTCCTTGTCTTGCTGTCATCTCTGGCTCTAATAGAAAATGTTTTAAGCAGCAAACATTTTTCTCTTTTTGGTGTTTCTCCACATGTTCTAATTTAGGCAGCTAGCATTAATTTTGCTTTTCTTGATCATCAAAAATTGACCAGATTTCCCTTAATTTGAGAAGTTTTCGTAACATCTAAGAATTCAAAAGGACTTTGGGAGTTATCTGCTCTAATCCACTCCCCAGTAGTTCAAACTTAATTTGGGAAAATGTGACCTAAGTAATCATTTGGTAGCATCAAAAAACAAACAAACAAACAAAAAACAGTAAAAAAAAAAAAAAAAAAATTACAAAAGCTCTGTGCGGCTGAGCTCAGGCTCTGTCTCCTTTAAGCCTTCCTGACTATCTAGATTGTGTGTCCCTCCTACATGGATTTTGCTCACAGTATGTATCACACTGTTCTGCAACTGTCTGCTTACTCGACTACCTTTATAACTACGGTGCAAACCCCTTGAGGGCAAGGCCTATATCTCCATTCCTATTTGTGTCCCAAGAATCTCACAGTGCCAAGACTATAGTATTTTATGGCTTAGTGTTATTTATATATTTATTGAAAAATAAGTGCATTCAAATGGTGCCAGGTGAAGATTTTTGTGTTTTTTTTTTTTTTTTTTTTTGCGACAGTCTCATTCTGTTGCCCAGGTTGGAGGGAGTGCAGTGGTGTGATCTTAGCTCACTGCAACCTCCGCCTCTCGTGTTCAAGCGATTCTCATGCCTCAGCCTCCCAAGTAGCTGGGGTTACAGAAGTGCACCACCACGCCCAGCTAATTTTTGTATTTTTAGTAGAGATGGGGTTTCACCATGTTGGCCAGGCTGGTATCAATCTCCTGACCTTAAGTGATCCATCCACCTTGGCCTCCTAAACTGCTGGGATTACAGGCATCAGCCATAGCGCCCAGCCAGGTGAAGTATTTGTTTTTCATTAAAGTAGAGTTTATTTTAGAGATCTATATCCATCACAAAGTGACTGGAAAAATCTGTTGAGCACCTACTATGTGCCAGGAGCTGTGCTAGATGCTTTGCACACTTTTACCTCATCTAATCCTAATAAGCCTGTAAGGTGTGATCTTATTTCATGGTAGAGAAAACTTACTCTGGTCAGTTAAGTGAAAGAGACAAGATTTACTCTCATTCAGTCCATGTAACTGTTTATACTCTATCTGATTCCCAGAGAGAATTTCCATGAACATAGATAAAAAAGACTTTTTAGAAGGAAATCAGAGCAAAGGAGAAATAAGGATTTTTAAAAAATCAGATAAAGCCAGAAGGTAAGCATTAAATATTGCATACTATTATTGTCCTATACATTTGCTACAGGTAAACGGCGAATTTGGCTGAATCTCTCAGCTGTCATTACCTAATCTGTTACTTTCTTCAGACTTTAAAAGGTAGGAGCAGACCAGGCGTGGTGGCTCACGCCACCCAGCACTTTGGGAGGCCGAGGCGAGTGGATCACCTGAGGTCAGGAGTTTGAGGCCAGCTTGGCCAACATGGTGAAACCCTGTCTCTACTTAAAATAAAAAATAAAATAAAAATAAATAAAAATCAGCCAGGCTTGGTGGCTGGTACCTGTAAACCCAGTTACTCCAGAGGCTGAGGTAGAAGAATCGCTTGATCCCGGGAGGCGGTGCTTGCAATGAGCCGAGATCGTGCCACTGCACTTCAGCCTGGACAACACAGTGAGACTCAGTCTCAAAAAAAAAAAAAAAAAGAAAAAAAAAAAAGTAAGGGCAAACCATTTGCTTAGAAGCACATTTACTCCTGAATTGAAATCTGAAATCTCTCCAGTGGGTCCTCAAAGAAGCTATTTATGTGGGAGTGAACCAATGTCATCCCTGGCATAAATACGGTTTAAAGCATAGTCAAAAGCTACCAGTGATAAAAGAAACCTGATGCATGGCCAAAACACGGCAACCCAGGCACAAAGGTCTCAAGAGTGGGTTTAATTCAGAATTTTTAAGAGAAATGAATGGATTACTCAATTTTTGGTTTCCTCCATAAACATCTCTCAAAAACAAGATTTTGCCAATTGGGCAATAGAGAGTTAAAGGTTGCTCTCTGACAAGTGGCTGGAGCACAGGTACTATTGCTGTTTGAGGGCGGATTCACATAATCACTGTAGCTGGAGACAGACGTGACAACCTCTTATGAAACATGAGCAGTCTAATGAGGACACCCACCTCAGTGAAAAGCCTTTCCATCTCTTTACAGAAATGATCTTAAGAGTGCCAATTGTTAGAGACAAGATTTTCTGAAAAACAATTTTGGGGCCAGGCGCGGCGTCTCACTCCTGTAATCCCAGCACTTTGTGAGGTCAAAGTGGGTGGATCAGTTGAGCTCAGGAGCTCAAGACCAGCCTGGGTAACATGGTGAAACCTTGTCTCCACCAAAACAAACAAACAAACAAAAAGCAGAAATTAGCCGGGTGTGGTGGTGCATGCCTGTAGCCCCAGCTACTCAGGAGGCTTGGGGTGGGAGGATTGCTCGAGCCTGGGAGGTGGAGGTTGCAGTGAGCCAAGATCACGCCACTGCACTCCAGCCTGGGTGACAGAGCCAGACCCTGTCTTAGACCAAAAAAAAAAAAAACAAAAAACAAAAAAACAAAACAAAAAAAACCTGGATCTGTTACAACACACAAATGTGTAAAGTACCCTGCCCCACATCTATGAAGTGTGAATACTACAATTTTAGCCTTAAATTTAAAAAAAAAAAAAAAGCACCTTTATCTGGCTCCAAACTTCATACACCATATGCTTCTCGTGTTTCCATGGATATGCCTCATATTTGAGTTTTTTCTGATCATTGTGTTCAAAAAGATGGGTAGGCTTAGGGACACAGACTTGGGGCAAACCTATGTTTATTCCTACACTCAAACTATAGACATTAAAGTCTCTATCTCATTTACCTTATATAAAAGTCAAACACTGCCTTTACTAGCAACCAAGGTCACCCACACAAAGGAACATATCGAAAACATAGGAGCAAAAAAGACAAAATTGGAACTGCATCCAGTAGGTACAATTAAAGTAGCCAAACTGCATTTCTACTGTGGAAACTTTCAAAAGAACATTCATGAAGTTTTAATACAGGATACATATACACAATTCCATATGGCTTTTGATAGCAGTATATATATGGCCCCATTTTAAAATGACTTATTATTGGATTCAGGCTGTATCAGTGAGGGTACAGTAAGGAAACAGAAACCCCACACCAGATACTTGAACAGGGAAGTTTTAATATAATATTTGCTAACTAGTAGAAGCTGGTTAATTATTTGTAGGGGCAAAAGAGGACTCTAAAGTGCACAGAAGTAGCAGGTAAAAGGCAAATACTGTCCCTAGGGTGAAGAAAAGTGAAAAAAATGAACTAAAGACCAGGAGAGGCTCTATTACCCTACCTCACTCCCAAGCTGAGATCAGACTTCCCTGGAGAGGCTGTGGTTTCTACAGGAACATTCAGTCTGCCATGGTGAAGAAACTTGTCCCAGGGAATGGGCCACAGAGAGACGGTTGCTTGATGGAGTGGCAGAGCTGGCACGGAAGCAGCCCATGGGAGCTGCTCCACAGTGGCTCAGGGTTGGGAGAAGGTAACCTGAGGTGCAGCTGGAGCTCCTCTGTTGGGACTGCTGGGCTTCTATGGTGTATAAAAATGGGAGACTCACAACCATAAGTAAAGTATCTTCTTACAGCTTTTGCTTTGCAGTGCCACTCGTGGGCCCTCATCTTCCCAGCTGGCAAAGGAAAAAGACAGTACAAGGCAAGACAAAGGATGGGTTTGGAAATGAGACCATAGGTTGATAATAGCCATCATTCACTTCTTTGGTCACTGAGCTTCCATATACATCTACATTATCTTATTTATTTATTTATTTATTTATTTATTTGACAGAGTCTCACTCTGTCACTCAGGCTGGAGTGCAGCGGTGCAATCTCGGCTCACTGCAACCTCTACCTCCTGGGTTCAAATGATTCTCCCGCCTCAGCCTCCCAAGTAGCTGGGATTACAGGCGCCCCACATCTGACTAATTTTTAGTATTTTTAGTAGAGACAGAGTTTCCCCATGTTGGCCAGGCTGGTCTCAAACTACTGACCTCAGGTGATCCACCCGCCTCGGCTTCCCAAAGTGCTGGGATTACAGGGTGAGCCACTGCACCCAGCCTATATCCATATTATCTAATACAACAGCTACTAGCCACATGGCTCCTAAGTACCTGAAATATGACTAATCTGAAGTTAAATGTGCTAAGTGTAAAATACACACTGCATCTCAAAGACTAAGTACCAAAAAAGATGTAAAATATGAGGTTTTTATATCAATTCCATGCAGAAATAGTTTTTTGTTTGTTTTCTGAGACAGGGTCTCACTCTGTCACCCAGGCTGGAATGCAGTGGTGTGTTATCAGCTCACTGCAACCTCTGGCTCCTGGACTCAAGTGACCTTCCCACCTCAGCCTCCCAAGTAGCTAGAACTACTGGCGTAAGCCACCATACTCAGCTAATTTTTGTGTATTTTTTGTAGAGATGGGGTTTCACCATGTTGCCCAGGCTGGTCTTGAACTCCTGAACTCAAGTTATCCACCCACCTTGGCCTCCCAAGGTGCTGGGATTACAGGCATGAACCACCATACCTGCCAATATTAAAATACAATAAAATCAATTTCAGGGCCAGGCACTGTGGCTCATGCCTGTAATCTCAGCACTTTGGGAGACTGAGGTGGGCAGAGCATTTGAGGTCATGAGTTCGAGACCAGCCTGGCCAACATGGTGAAACCCCGTCTGCACTAAAAATACCAAAGTTAGCTGGGAGTGGTGGCGGGTGCCTGTAGTCCCAGTGAGGAGGCTGAGGCAGGAGAATCTCTTGAACCTGGGAGGTAGAGGCTGCAGTGAGCTGAGATTGCTGCAGTGAACCGAGATTGTTGCAGTGAACCAAGACCACAGCACTGCACTTCAGCCTGGGCGACAGGAGACTCGTCTCAAAGGGAAAAAAAAAAAAAAAAAAATCACTTTCACCTATTTTTAATGGGATTCCTAGAAAATTCTAAGTTACACATGTGGTTTTTACCCCTGGTAGTTATATCCTTTCTGAGTAGCTGGAGCAACTTCGTTTCTTTGGATAGAAAAAGTTTCTAACCTTCAACAAGTTCCATCTTGGTGAAATGGCTTTTTCAACTGCACTCCCTTCTCCCCAAGTCTAAAAGCTTTAATTTCGCTATATGTCTGGGTACTACAAACACTGCTAACCCAGGTCTCCCAACTCTCCTCACTCATATTTCAAACCAGCAGCCCAGAGGCTGATTTTGACTATGTACATTTCTGTCATCTCAACTCTCCTCTCTTCATAACCATTTTTTCTCAATGTAAACATATTTACAATACCCATTAAGTACTGAACACCTACTTGCTACATATGTCCGTCTTAACAAAAGCACTTCCACAGGAATTCATACAGTAACAGATGCAAAGCGGTAGAGAGCAGATTAGGAAAAAATCTAGCTTCTATTACAGGTTCTGATTTTTTCAGGTTAAGCCATGCAAGCCTCAGGCCCTCTGTTTCTATCTCTGCTGGGAGAGAGAGGGCTGAATTACTTCTTTTTTTTTTTTGAAACGGAGTCTTGCTCTGTTGCCCAGGCTGTAGTGCAGTGGTGTGATCTCGGCTCACTGCAACCTCTGCCTCCCGGGTTCAAGCGATTCTCCTGCCTCAGTCTCCTGAGCAGCTGAGATTGCAGGCGCATGCCACCACGCCTGGCTAATTTTTGTATTTTCAGTAGAGACGAAGTTTCACCATGTTGGCCAGGATGCTCTCTATCTCTTGACCTTGTGATCCACCCGCCTCAGCCTCCCAAAGTGCTGGGATAACAGGTGTGAGCCACCACGCCCAGCCTACTTTAGTTATATTCACACTAAGTCATGAAATCCTTTAGCAATTGTAATCAACTTTTTAAAAAATTAATAGAATAAAAACAGTACACTACACCTATTAAAGACATTTTCTGAAACTTCTGTTTCAGGTATATATTTTATATAGCAGTTGCAGGGTAAAATGTCTTTCTTATTGAGTGTCACAGTTACGGTTTAAAAGCTACTGATGTAGATACTTAAAATCCTATATAGTTTGAATTCTTATAGATTCATTTGTTCCAAAATTATTTTAAGACCAGTAATCACAAAGTATGAAATCACAACTTAATATGGAAAGTTTTATCAAAGCTAAAATTTATTTGGTGCATACTCCTATTGATACCAGGTATGTTCGCATATACCTTTTTCTTTCATGTGTAAAAACAACCATGTGAGGTATTTTACAGGTTAAAAAAAAAAAACTACTTCCTTATTCAGTGTAAAGGAGGCTTACAAGCATTCCAAAATAAAAACAAAACCCAGACAAGTACGTAGTCTATTTCCATTTCCTTTTATACATCCTCTATATATATCACACATTTTAGCAATAGGAGAATAGAGAACCAATTCAAATGCAAGGGAATCTTTTTTGTAGATTCTGTTGACAGATGCTCTTTAACCTAAATATTTTCTGCTCTAAGCATAAGGGACTTAACTGTTTTCAGTACATGAAATAATTTTAAGGTGATCTAGTACTTTGAAAATTTCATTCACTTAAGAACACTTAAGCTTAAAAATAGCACTATTTTTCAGAGGCAATTTCTCAACAGAAAAGGCAATGGTAACAGTTCAATTGATGGAAATGGTTGAAATAAAACACCTTTGAGAAAGTAGAAAAAAGGTGTAGGAACAATTCTGTAAAAACATAGCACCATTACCTCAACGAATGAGCAAATTTTACATACTGTATTTTTTCAAATAACCTATTTTCATATTTAGTAGTTCAAGTTCCATAAGCTGTTATATTAAGCTTTCTTTCTGTTTAAGAGTTCAATGCTAACACCATGTTTTTTACAAAATAAAAAACAATTTCTCAATAAACAGTGACTACTAAATTGTTACAAAGAAAAATTCTTCAATACTTATTTTATTCCATATATAAGCTTCTTCCCAAAAGATACATTAATATTGCATTACAAACAAGACAGCTAATCTGGTCAAGCTGTGAATATATTTGACAAAAACATTTGATCTTCCTACTGTTTTTCATTTCTTGGATAAATTTCTTTAGCAATTCTATTAGTTCTTTTTCTAAAATCAAGTTAACCAAATACAGCCCATACAGAAATCAGATTTGAAAGCTGACTTCTATTTTTTAAAGTACCCTCTTAACTGAATGCTGCCAGCAATAATGTAATCAAATTACATTTTGTAATCAAGTGCTGTATATTACATATAGTATGTGTATATATTTTCAATGAATATCCATATAAAATGAATAAACTTAGTACCAGCATACTAAATTTAATATGATTTATTTTAAATGATTGCTGGTTCCAGATAATTAAAAACCATCAACTCTATGGCAACAACTATAATACATATACAGTTCTTTGAAAGATGGTTTCAAAGTTATAAGAGTGGAATATTATTTTTTAAAATACAAATGACATTTATAGCAAAAGGCTCTGTGGTTGAATAATCAGCAAATTAAAGAAAAATATCAGAGAAAGGTTTTGAAAAATAAAGCGCGTTTCCTGTTAAGAGAATTGATTCTTTCCTTCCTAAAAATGTCTAATAGAAATTAAAATGTTTAAACAAAAGGTTCCTAAAATTCCTCAAAAAAAATTAAACTTCAGTAGCAGTAATTAATGAGGTCAGACTATCATGGCAAGCTGAATATTAATCTGTTGGTGGTCAGAAGATACAACTGCTCAATTTTTAGAGAAGTAAAGTTTATTACATTTGAAACAATACAGCAGAAATCTCAAAAGTTTACTCATTAAATATAGTTTAATTCTTACAAATCTTCTTTTGAAAACACAGTTCATATATGTTGCAACCTCAGAAGTTTGAATTTGAAATTAAATATGAAGGTAGTAGTCAGGGAAGTCACATCAGAGTGCTTTGTCAAATATCCAAACAAATCAGCACATACCTCTTCTGTGATACAGGAGGAAAAAAGTGATTCTAAATATATCCAAGTGAATGCAGAAAAATACATTACTATTTGAGGCAGACCATGCTAAAATATAATTTACAATGATTAGTTTGCACTTAAGAAGGTTAATAACACATTTAAACCAATGAAATGAAGGTTAGGTTAAATTTTGTAGTATTTGCTCAGTCTCTGTACTAAACATTAGTTCATCTGAAAAGTAAGTTTGGAAAAAAGCAAATAACCTGATACTTCTCTTTATGCTTATCATTTTCTCACTGTCATCTTAAATGCAAACAAATCAATACAGGATCAAGATTTTTACATATTAAAATGAAGACTAATGACTTGTAAAGGTAGACTGTGTACCATGTAGTACTTAATAGATGAGCTTGCAATGACCATCAACTCAATTTTTTAAATAACACCAAGATCCACAAGCCAAAATAAACATTTGATTAAAAAGTTCTGCTATTCAAGATAACTCAGTTGTCCTTTTTCTCTTTGAGATTGGGAAAGGCTGGGTCTTTAAAAACCTGAAGAGGAGTTGGTAAGAGGAAAAAAATCCTCAATGCTTTAAAAAAACTCAACTGGTTAGAAGTCCATACAACTACTATGCTGGCATGGACACAGATGTTTCCTGTCACAGAACTGTTCACTTTCCCATAGAAGTACTTCCTCCAAGCCAACTATATAAAGATGTAAATCAGTTCACCCATGATTGAAACTGAAATGATCCTTCAAAATAGAAGTAAAACACCTCACCCAAAAAGATCTTTTAAATCATTACTAGCTGAACTACTACTGGTCATAGTAGTTGGTGGCTGTGCAAAGTTCTGTGGATTAAAGAAAGGATTACCCTGCATACCAAAGGCAGATTGTCCTATCACGTTCATCTGTGTTCCCATTACTGAACTGCCCATAGCTGGAGAACCTTGAGGAGGTACAAACTGATTAAGCCACTGATTTGGTTTCTGTTGTGATAATTGGTTCATGCTAACTTTGGGTTTCTGAGGGCCAAAGAGATTATTAAGGGCAGACATATCTGTGGGTCTTTGTTGGCTCTGCTTTGCACCAGCAGGAGGAACACTCAAAGCATTGAAGTTTGGCAAAGTGGGAGGTGTTCCCAGAGTCATCTTGGTCACTCCAACTGTGCTTGGACTACTGTAGAAGTTCTGGTTTGTATTAACGGGCATGTTGAATCCTGAAGTCTGAAAGCCCATATTGGCATTTAGGCCATTTGTCAAATTTCTCTTTGTATTATCAGTTGGTGTAGAAAACATCATGCCAATGCCCATGGAAGGAATGGAAGTGAAAGTACTTGAAGCAGAAGATTTAGGGGTACTAACAGAAAGGCTGGTCAAAGATGACATATTATCCATCAATGTGTCTGTCAAGTCCTTAGTCTGAAAAATATGAGAGAATTACTTTATCTCTAAGAAATATAAAATACTTTATAATTAGTAAACATTTGACAGATTAAATCATAAAGGACAAGTTAGAATTAAGCTCAACGGTCTATACCAAATTAGCAAACTATATCCTGTAGGTCAAATACAGCCTGCCACGTGTTTTTGTATGGTTTTTACAGAGGAATATTTGCAATCGATTTGATGATGGGGAATACTAACTTTAAACTCCAATTAAGCAAAACGTTATCTCATCAAAAACAGAATCACATTCTTCCTATTCTATATTACAAAAAACACAGTAATTTTTTACTATTATTTGTATAGTTTGAATTTCATCAAAATTTTATAGGAATTTGTTTCCACTATTCTTAAAAAAAGTACCTACAAAATATTCTCAATTTTGCCTCTTGGCCTGCAAAGATGTTTTTCTCAGACAAAATGTTGGTGATTAAGAGGTAACGAAAAAATAATTTAAAGAAAGCTTTTAAGACAAAGCTATCTCTGAAACCAGTAACAGTGTAAACTCTCTACAAGAAGGGCCCTTATTCACTGCCATAGCACCAATACCTGGAACAGTGCCTGGAACACAGGAGAAAACAAATACTAGCCAGGTCATGTAGGTACATCTTAAACCAAGTTACACATCTAACTACAACTGAAAAGACAAACATAGAAAATAACTTTAGCACAAAAATACATTAAGAGCATGAATATAATATTCTGATCACTTCAGAGTGAACAGAGTTGAATGAGCACTATGAGTCCTAATCCTATTCCTCTAGCTTCTTCTTTGTTGGTAACAAGCATTGTCACAAAACACAGTACATTAGGCAGGTTATAGCAGAGTTGGAGAATCGTTTATGTCCATACTTCTTAGAAACCACACATTAAGGTATTATTTGAGATACATTTTTATACAAATACAAGTAGACTAAGTTCTATACCACCTTACTCCTTAACAGTAGTATTCCTGAAATTATGCAAAAGAAACGAACTCTGACCTGTTTAACAGTAGCAACAGGTGTGTGCACTTGGGGTTTAAGAGGCTGCTGGCTTTTCAACTTCTGTGCTTGCTCTTGTTCTTTTGCTAATTTTTGTTTTTCTTCAAGTGTAAGTGATGCCTTAAAACAAAATAAAGCAAAAAATCAACTGGCAATTTCTTAAGTCCATTTGTAAAACAAAAGTTATCTCTTCAGGCAAAGGACATCTTACTACTTCACTGAAAAGCAAACTACTCTTGTCTTGGTGATTGTCACAGTAAGTTGTATTTCAAATCACTACATAATCTAACTTTAGATAAAAACTCACAGGATCTGTGCAAAAATATTTCCAGTATGAAAATAATAATTATTTTTAAACTATTCATTAGAATCACCCTTTTCCAGACAATGACAATATGATTTAGTGATTTCATTCTTGAAAATTGGGAAATCTTTTTAAACTCTAATCTATCTCACCCCAAGAATATTTTAGGAACTCACAAAAAGTGAAGAAAGAATGAAACAACACACGGTTCTTTCACTGCCCTGATGTCTACAGCAAATTCAATGTCTTGTCTTTTATCAACTTTGCTAAACTAAAAGCTCACAATGTTCTCTTATAATTTTGTAAACTACTATGTCCAGTAGTCCTTTGGCTTTACACATACAGGTATTCACATTTATGAATGAATAGAAGAATGCCCTCAGCAGACGTCACAAACTGACTTACAGTTTTTTTACTGGATGCTAACCAAGAGGAAAGTATCCTATTATAGTTTAATATTCAAAATCAGAGGGGGAGCAAAATTTTAGCAAGAAATAGAGAAGAAAAAAATGTGCTCAGATTTTTTATCTACTTATGAGATGGAATCAGATCTATTTTGAAAATCCTCTTTAAAATATTGTTGGTCTGCCATTAGTAAGTAATGTATACATCATGTACCCCTGCTGGAATAAACCAAGAAGGGTACATCATCACTTCTGTAGTATGCCTGTCAAAAATGTACAACTTTAATCCAATTATGAGAAAACACGAGACAAACTCAAGTTGATGGCCATGCTACCAAACAGCTGACCAGTACTCTGTGAAAGTGTCAAAGTGAAAATCTGATGGACTATAAAATTTGACACCATGAAATGACAGAAGATGAGGTTGCTAGGCTCAAAAAGAATGGAAAGAGTTTGGAACTCAAACTGTTGGGAATGTAGTGAGTGGGACAGAAATTAAAATACTGATGAGCAACAATCAGAGACAGCCTAAGGTAGCTGGACAGCACAAATCTATAGTAGAAGCCATCAACACAGGAGGAGAAGCAGAGAAGACAGACAGTGAGATTCACCAAGGAGTGTGGCTGGCAAAGTACAAGAGAAAGGACAAAGGAGACAAGGAGTCTATAAATATTACCTTGTAGCAAGTCAAGTAATAATGGAAGCTAAAAATCTTAAGTACATTTATTTTCAAAATGGGTTAGGGTTATGTTTAACTGATAAAGGAATTTCAGAAAGATAATTACAAATGTTTCTTGTTAAGCTGTTGAACAGCATTTCCCAACAAAAATCTGTGGTTTACAGGAAGTCCTGTAGTATAAATAAGAGGGCTGAAAGAACAATAAGGAAACTCACTCTTTTATGTTTATTCTGTAACCCGTCCTCTTTATTTTCAGACTCACTGCCAGTCAGAAGGTCTGCTCCAATGTTGTTAAAAACCTTGTCAATTTGCTGAAATAGAAAAATGTCAACAATTTAAATAAGTTCAATAAAAATGTGATTGTTGCTTAAAGATTAAAAGCCCTCCAAATGAAGCACTTTCTACAAAACTTAAGTATCTTCTTACCTGATTCCCAGTATTTGTAACTTTTGCCTCCTCAGAAACATTCATTTGATTTCCTATGTCCAAAGATCTGTAGGCGAGTTGAATTATGACAAAACAACAAAAAAGAAATGTATAGTTTTAAATACTCATGCTAAAAATTATTTATCCACATGGAATTTATTAGACCCCAATTAAACTGTGGTTTCATTCTTTAAGAAGAGTCATCTTTTCCATTGTTTTCTACTGTTAATGTTTGCTTGCCCCCAAAATAACATTTGTATGTAAGTCCATTTCTTAAACTCAACATTTGGGATTTACTGGAGAATTTATTCAAGGTGTCATAAAACCAGTCAAGCATGGCTCTTATCAAAGAGCTTAACATCTCACTGCAAGACAAGATATGATATGGGGAATTTAATGTGATTAAGTTCTGAGTCTGTACTAACATGAATGCTATAATCACTGTTATGTGAGCCAGATCTATGTCCTGAGAAACAGGTAAGATTTAGATAGAAGGAAGAAAAAGGAAGGGTTCATTTCCCAACTCAAATATAAATACTTGGTATTAAAAATTGATCTCTACCTATAATGCATTTTAAAAATTATTTCTCCAGATTTTTATGTTAACATAGTCAATCCATCAAAGACTACATACATACACACTATAGAATACTTCAAGCATACAAAAAGTATCCTAAATTCATGTGTTTTACTCTGGAGCAAAGAATACAGTGGGGCTTTGATTTTAATAAACTGGATTCAACAGTCAACGATTTCCATCTTTGCCTTCTTGTTTGAATACTAGCTTTCTGCAAATAATTTAGAAAATCCTCCCTAAAAATAAAAAGAGGTGAATGTTGTGATGCTAAATATGAAATGAATGTTCTATAAATGTTTCTGGGGCTAGAGAAAAGAGAATGAAAAAAAATCAAAACACTAGAAGTTCATAAATTTAAAAAATTTTCATAAGTGGTGCTTTTAGTTTTCATCAACCTGAGTTTACAATGCTAGTGGCTATTACTGACAAGGGATTTCTCAGAAACAGAACTTTCTTTATGTAGATAAAATGCTAAAATTATATCATATTAAACTTCTGTACTCAGAAGTGACACTAGACTTTTCAACCACATTGTATTTTAATTCAGTTCAACTTATTAATACTATGGTAAATTTTGAAATGTTTTACATACGGTCAAATTTAAATCCAGCAATTTTTCTATTCCATATTCCAGAAAATCAATCATAAGACAACTATAATCTCACTCCTGGACCACATATAATTCATGGGCAACCTACTTACTTCTGCTGTTCTTGCATTATATGAAGTTGCTCCAGTTTAGTCTTATGTTCAGACTCCAATCTATTAAGCATCTCTTTTATGACGGAAATGAAAGAATTGAACTGGTATAATGAGAAATTGATACGGTTACAATGTTTCAAGTTAGCAGCAAATGTAATCAATTAAGATAATTCATTAAGTTAATCATAATATTCTCAATTTTTACCAGTAGAATAGGATCCAGTCACAGCACTGATATTCACTAAGAATGATACATTTAAATTTGGGATATCATAGCAAGCTTTTATAATATCTTTGTATAGTGATGATATGATAGTTGATGAGGCTTTTAAGTTCCAGAAAACATGTCTCAATAATGAGTTTTATATCCTGAGTTGTTTAATTGCTATTATTCAGGGGCCTTGTACAAATTCACCCGTAGCAGTTACATATCGATCTTCTGGGATAATTCAAAATTAAACATCTGAATTTGTGCCGAACTAGAAATAATCCATTTAATATGCATAGAAAATTCCTGCTTATTCAGATTGCAATGACATATCTGGCTAAAATAAACCTTGTTTTCTGACAGTCGAAATATTAAATGTACATAATCCAACTTTCAAATAATTAAATTTCATAAAGCATACCTAGCACTATGTCTTAATACAGTTTAAGCTTTGGCTAACTTTGGTCAACTGCTGATCATTCATCCCTATGGTACTTCAGGATCATCATAAACAACTTATTTGAATAACACCATATGTTACAGGAAGAATCTAGAAATGGCTCTCCTCCTTTCCCCAAATCTTATAATTACATCTTTGTGTTGAGTGTTTATACATACACTATTTTATTAATCCTCACAACTCTTCAAAGTAGGTTCACTAATATTTCTAATCTACAAATGAGGAAACTCAGGCTCAACGAGAGGTAAAGCAACTCAGAGATGCTAGAGAGCTCATATGGCAGAGTTAGAACTCATCCCAAGCCTGGTTCCAAAGTCTGCACCCTTTTCTACTACATTACACTGCCTTTCACCATGCTGTATCGGCAGCAGCTTCTTTGTCTTATGAGAAAGTCAAAAGGCATGTTTCCAAAGCAGTTTACTATGACTGACTTTCCACTGATTACGGTTCTTAAAACTTTTTATTGAAGTATAATATACTAACAGAAAAATATACATGTTAAAGTGCACAAAAAAAAAAAAAAATCACAATTCACACAAATTGAACACATCCAATGTAACTAGTAGCCAGATAAAGAAACAACATTGGTCCAGGCACATGGCTCACACCTGTAGTCCCAGCACTTTGGGGAGCCAAGGCAGGAAGATCACTTGAGCCCAGGAGTTTGAGACCAGCCTGGGCAACATGGAGAGACCACGTCTCTACAAAAAATACAACAATTAGCCAGGAGTGGTGGTACATGCCTGTAGTCCTAGCTATTCGGGAGGCGGAGGTGGGAGGATCACTTGAACCCAGGAGGTCAAGGATGCAGTGAGCTGAGATTGTGCCACTGCACTCCAGCCTGGGAGACAGACTGAGACCCCGTCTCAAAAAACAAAAACAAAAACAAAGCAAAATCGTTATCAACATCCCAGAGGCTTCCTTATACCCGCTTCCAGTCATTTTTCACCCTCACACTCTTTGGGTAAACTTTATTCTGACTTCTAGCAGCATAGCTTAGACTGTTGTACTTTATATAAATAGATCATTCAGCAGATCCTCTTCTATGCCTGGCTTCATTCACTCAACATGTTTGTGAGATTCATTCATACTGTTAAATGTAGTTTGTGCAGGAAAGAGTTAACATTGTAGACATAAACTGCTATCCTTGAAAACTCCTGCTTGCAAAATTGGCCTTTAGCTGGTGTCTGGGAACTCAGATTTCAGAAAGGTTCTATTATTAACGGTAACAGTGGCTTACTTGCCTAAACTGTTTGTACAAAGAATATGTTCTACGCTGAACACTTGCTTTCCTTCTGGGAGTTTGGAATTTGAGTACATGCCAGGCAGAGGGCGTTACTTCATCAGCCCTCACTGAAAACTCTGGACACTGAGTTCCATCTAATGAGTTTCCCTGGTTGGCAACATTTCACACAGATTATCACAAGTCATTACAAGGGGAATCCTGCGTGATTTCACTGGGAAAAGACTCTAGAAGCTTGTGCCTGGTTTCCCTAGACTTTGTCCTATGAACCTTTTTCCTTTCCTGATTTTGCTGTATATTTTTTCACCATAATAGAGCACAGCCTGAGCATAACTCTATGCTGAGTCCTGTGAGTCCTTCTACT
Organism: Mandrillus leucophaeus; assembly: GCF_000951045.1. Taxonomy (NCBI): domain Eukaryota; kingdom Metazoa; phylum Chordata; class Mammalia; order Primates; family Cercopithecidae; genus Mandrillus; species Mandrillus leucophaeus. Next base: position 106,039 of record NW_012104343.1, read on the forward strand.
GAATCATCCATTCTGGGAGTGGTCTTAGGAACCGCCCTCAAACACAAGTTATTGATTATTCAGTGGACTGCTGCAGGGCATTTGCTGTTTTTTATTCAAATGTTGCAAATGTGTTTTCCTAAGTTACTTATCTTTGTCACTTAGTGTATAATATACTTAAATCATCTTAAATCAGAAAGGAACTAAGAAGGCAGTCTTAAATTAGAAACCCTGACCATGAAACAAACAGGAAGGCAGACCACATCCATGCTAAACTACTGTAAAATACAAGAAGATATGAATCAAAATATTTGTTGATGAAAATAGCCACCCCCCAAACAAAACAAAACAAAACAAAAACAACCACTAAGCTGAAATAAATCAACACAACATTTCAAATGGAATTAGAGACAGGGTCTTGCTTTGTCATCCAGGCTGGAGTGCAGTGGTGCAATCTCAAATCACTGCAACCTCTGCCTCCCAAGCTCAAGCAATCCTCCTCTCTCAGCTCCCTCTAGTAGCTGGGACTACAGGCGCACACCACTACACCTGGCTCATTTTTGTATTTTTGTAGAGATGGGGTTTCACCATGTTGCCCAGGCTGGTCTCAAACTCCTGAGCTCAAGTGATCCACCTAACCCTTCCCTCCCAAAGTGTTGGGATGACAGGAGTGAGCCTATATATCCTAAAATAAGCATTTGGGAATATTTAAAAACACACTAAATCAGAAATATGACAACAAAGAACAGAAATGACAAAAGTTGAAGACTGTTTTAGGCATATTATACTATTCCTCCCCAATATTCACTGTCTCCCTTCTTTGCCCACCCTAACCTCAACTCTGCTATCCATGATATGAAGAAATTACCAAACCAAAAATTAAAATATAGGGGGCGAGCGTGGTGGCTCACGCCTGTAATCCCAGCACTTTGGGAGGCCAAGGCAGGCAGATCACTTGAGATTCGGAGTTTGAGACTAGCCTGACTAACACGGTGAAACCCCATCTCTGCTAAAAACACAAAAATTAGCCAGGCATGGTGCCTCACGCCTGTAATCCCAGCTATTCGGGAGGGTAAGGCATGAGAATTGCTTGAACCCAGGAGGCGGAGGTTGCAATGAGGTGAGACTGCACCACTGCACTCCAGCCTGAGTGACAAGATGAGACTCCACCTCAAAAAAAAAAAAAAATATTAAAACCAAGGAACTAATTTTCAGAGACTTACCCTATTACTTCAAATGAAATGTTTGTTCTGATTAGTTTTATAAATTTCTCTGCCTCCCAAAACTCTGCTCGCTCAGCACTCTCCCCAATGCCAAAAGCTCTCAACTTCCAGCTTTCTGCTTCCCTCATTGCTGTAATTCACTTTCGGTTCTAAATCCTCCCTGCCTATCCATCTCTGATGCTCTCAGTTAAACAGTAACCCAACTCAGGCTTTTCCATTATATTTCATTAAATACTAGTTCTGTTGTGAATAAAAATGACCCGTCTACTCTATACTTCAATTTTCTCTCAATTCAATAAATATTTTTGGTTCTGTCATTGCACTAAGTGCTGGGGCTATAATGAAGAATAAGCTCTAATAATCTTTGAGGAATTTCTAATCTTCAGGAAGAATCAGTCACAGAAGAACACAACTGTGACAAACAGCGATAGAGGTATGCAGAGAGACAATTCCACAATATTCTTTGGACACATTATTCCTTAGCTCAAACATTTACCACACCTTGAAAGTTCAAATACCTAAACCAGACAGACATTTTAAGTCTACCTATTCTAGTCTCAATGTACCTTTCTCATTCTCCTACTGTATTATATATATCTCCCAACCAAATTGAATTATTTCTTCTAAGTGGTATATAGACTCTTAAAATGGTCCCCAATTATCTCTTCCTCCTGCCATTCATGCCCTTGTGGAATCCCCTATCTTTGAGCGTGGGCTGAACCTGTGACTTGCTTCTAAAGCAACAGACTATGGCACAGGTGATGGGATATCACTTCCTTGATTACAAGAGACTGTAATTTCAGTCTTGCTAGCAGACTCTCTCTTGCAGGCTTTGATGAAACAAGTTGCCATGTTGGAAAGGCCCATGTGGCTAGGAACTGACAGTGGCATCCAGCTAATAGCTAAGAATGGAGGCCCTAAGCACAACAGCCCAAAAGGAACCGAAGCTTGCCAACAACCATGTAAGTGCACTTAGAAGCAGATTACTCTGTAGCTGGGCCTTGAATGAGCCCCAAGTTCTTGACTATAGACAGCACTGTGAGAAACCCTGAGCAGGGAATCCAGCTATGCCATGTCCTGGCCTGACCCACAGAAGCTGTGAGATAATAAATGTGTGTTGCTTTAAACCCCTAAGTTTGTGGTGATTTGTTCTGTAGCAATCAATAAATAATGAATATACTCCCCAAACACATTCTATAACTTTATTCTTCATTTATGTCAATTTCCCAGCCCTAGATTTCAAGTAGTCCCAAATCCTACATATTTTTCAACATCCTGCTCATTTACTATTTACCAATGAAGTCACCCCACAAACTTTCTTCATTTAGTTCTGTGGCATATTTTACCCCCACCTTTTTTTTTTTAACCAAACTTTATAATATATTTATATATCTAATGCCAAGAAAACAGTAAGCTGAATAAAATGAATAAAGCACAAAAATACTCCTACCTGATTAAGATTAAGGTTGTTTTCAATACTCAGGGGAATAAGATGAGGCAATACTTTTCCGGCCAGCTGCTCTTTGGTGATTCCCAACTTCTTATGAGTAAAAGTACATTTGTAAATACCTGATAGAAAAGAATGTGACAAATTTCCTAAGTTAACACCATCAATTCATAGAAATCATGAAAATAATATATGTGTATGAAATCCCTTGATAATCTGTGTAGTACAAATTTTTCCCAATCAATGCCTAGAATAATGATGTTCTTACTATGAATCAGAATGATTTCAGCCTTTATCATCAGGCCAGATTTAAACACCATGACATATTTATCCTGTGTTCTTTTGGTTTAGGAGCACAATAAATGACAGCATAACATTAGAAGCTTATCAGAACCACATTCAATTCTTATTGTGCAGCAGTAAAGTTACAGAATGGCCTTTTATTCTGAAACATCTAAATACATACTTCAGAAATCATACTCAAGGCATCTATTTTAAAGGGTGTAAGTATAGGTACAGTCAAAATATAAGTCCTACACCTTTATCCACTTCTTCAGCAAATCAAACTCAACATGTTTGAAATTTAATAACTGAATTCAACTCCACAAATTCCTTCCCTATTGTCTCACCTATTTACTCAATCTTCAATACTCCACTTGTTACATCTATCCACAAAGTCTTCATTTGGTAAACTGAGTACATTTCCTCCTCATTCTCTGAATGCCTTTGAGTTCTAAGTGTTTTGTACATAATCCAAAGCTTTGTGAAATACCATCCGCCATTATTCTGTTAATGTGCACATGACTTATATACCCAAAGGGTAACTTTATTGGGCACTGACTAAATGCTTATTTGCTGAGCACTGTTTGTTACTTTCCCTTTGTTTCAGTGAAGTCTCACAAGAATCCTAAAATGACGTTAGTCTCATCCTCATTGGATAAACTTTTCAAAGTCACCTCAGGAACTGACAGAGCCAGGATTAGAGCCAGTGCTTGAATTTCTACTACGCCAAACTCCTGCTCAAAAAGACATTTTTTTTTTTTTTTTTTTTTTTTTGAGACAGGGTCTTGCCCTGTCGCTCATGCTGGAATGCAGGGACACGATAATGGGTCCCTGCAGCCTCAACCTCCCTGGCTCGTGTGATTCTCCCACCTCAGCCTCGCAAGTAGCTGGGACTACAGGCACATGCTACCACACCCAGCTAATTATTGTATTTCCAGTAGAAACGGGGTTTTGCCATGTTGCTCAGGCTAGTCTTGAACTCTTGGGCTCAAGTGATCTGCCCACCTCAGCCTCCCAAAGTGCTGGGAATACAGGTGTCAGCCACTGCACCCAGCTAAGACCATGCAATATCCCTAGAGTACCTTCTATGTCTACAGAGGTCCACAATAAATACCTCTTAACCATTCCCACAAATACTGAGCAGTTTCTATAGGCCAAGCACTACATTAGGTGTTAAGAATACATGGATGAATAATATAGTTTTTCTTAAATATTAACAAAGAACCAGGCCGGGCACGGTGGCTCATGCCTGTAATCCCAACACTTTGGGAGGTGGAGGCAGGCAGATCACAAGGTCAGGAGTTCAAGACCAGCCTGGCCAAGATGATGAAACCCTGTCTCTACAAAAAATACAAAAAAATTAGCCAGGTATGGTGGCAGGTGTCTGTAATCGCAGCTACTCAGGAGGCTGAGGCAGAGAATTGCTTGAACTCAGGAGGCGGAGGTTGCAGTGAGCCGAGATGGCACCAATGCACTCCAGCCTGGGTGATAGAGTGAGACTCTATCTCAGAAAAAAAAAAAAAAAAAAAAAAAAAAAAAAAAATTAACAACCTTTAATTAAATAAAAATGAACTTGTTAATGTTTTAGTGACTCTATAGCTATGCCTGTTATAGTGCAGCAGACCCCTGGCATTTCCAGATTGGACTTTCATAACTTTAACTATATATAAATGATTTCAGAGTTTCTTAGTAATTTGTAATTATGCTGACAGCACAGAATGTCCTATAAGGTTAACATGCTTCATCAGCATGTCAGCCACAAAATATATTAGAAAACCAGCTCCTACCACTTATCACTTGCATGATCTTGAATCACTTATTTCACATCTCTGAGCCTCAGTTTCCTTGTAAAATAGAAACAATAGTACCTATTTCATTGAATTTGGGGAAGAATAAAATAAGGTAATGCAGAGAAAATACTTTGCCTCTTACAAACTGAGTATCAAATAAACCTCTACTAAGATCAGTATCAGCATTTCTAGTAGCTTTGTTTGCCCCTCTCACTTTGCACCACTTTGCGGGGAAAACTACACGCTATCACGATATTTGTAAAGCTAGAATTCTTAAACATCTTATTTCTTTATAAATATCAAGATTCTACTGCTTTTGCTAAACTTAAAGAGAAAAGGTGTATTATGACATTTATCTCATCATTCTTCAATTATGAAATGCTGTATACACGAAAGGAGAGTATAATGGTTTTAGAGATTGGAAAATTTATTTGCATGATAAAACAGCATCAAATGACATTAAATTTTCAGCTACCTAAAATTCCCATGAGGACCGCAGGTTCCTTGGATGGAATTTGTTGTAAGAAGGGTAGGATATCATCAAGTACAAACCACTTATCCAAGTATTCCAAAATCTTTCCTAAGCACACTAATGAATTTACACGAACCTATTAAAAAAGGTAAATTGCATTAGTCATTTAAAGTTTTCAAAATCTAGAACAAAATATTTAAGTGCAAACTTAATCTTCATATAAAAATGTTAAAGTCTCAAGAATAAAAGTAGATTTAGAAGCTCTCATTCTTTATTAACATAGGAAATTCACTTATTTACTAATTTTCCTGGTTTGTCTCACAATTTATGACTGCTTTACCAGGTCACCAGTGAGATAAAGACAAGGAATGACTACAATTTTGTAACATTTTAAAGTGATCAGGATTTGAGAAACTTTTACTACATATGTGTTACTATCATAAGAACACTCCTTTGGGGACATTTGAATAATAAAAAGGACTACATTCTTTGCACCAAGTGATCAAGTTCACCCGCATTCCAGTATTTTACTCTAAGTTAGGTTCAGTTCATTCTTAAACTAAATATTTTAAGATGTGAAGGTATTCATATATTTGTTTTCTATTTCTAAATACAGTTATTAAGACCTCTTATTTAGAAGCTTTTATCAAAATTCCATATTCACTTGACTATTTGATAAATACATCATACCTTACTTCTATTTGGAATTTCTTAAGATAGAATATCTTTAAGTCAGGACCATAGTATTAATAGAACTCCAGTTTTCAAAAAAAAGTTAAACAAGAAAGGCAGAAAATAATTTTGTTGGCTAAAAAAGCACCATAGTTCTACAGGAGAAATGGGGAAAATTTTCCATTTCTAAAAAATAGCATACAATTGTTTTCTGAAATTCAAACACAAGAGATATTATAAGTTCAAAAAGGTATCTGAATGCTCTACTTGTACTCATAATCAGTTTTATAGAAGGAACAGCTGCATTCTACTGAGAGATATATATATTAAGCAAAACTGAAAATACGTATTTACTTTTATGATATATAAAATATTAGTCATGTAAGTAATGAATAAATATAGCTCTTGGAGCATTTTACCTAACTCTGTACAATTTTTAAAAATTTTATTTTCAGGGAAGAGTATTAAGATACAATTCGAACTCATGATTCAGGAATTTCCTAATTAGAATTTTAAACTTTTAGAGATATAGGACTATGAATACAATTTAGGAATTCCTATTTGCCACTCTGAAGGTAGGCAGAAGCACTGAAAGTGCTATCCAAAATCCACTTAAAAGGTGACATATAAAATATAAATCCATTCCTAGTTACTGTTCTAAATATAATTACATTCATTACAACTTCTTGTAAACAACATGCCTTAAGGACCAGTTGGCATCTTTAAAACAAACATAAATATCACTGGGCAGCAATTCACATCATTTATGTATCCATGCTTCCCATTTCTACATACCCCTGCATATGCTCAGAACTGAACTAGAACAGGTACTCTTGTTTTGTTTTGGTTTTGGATTTTTTGTTTTGTTTTTTGGGGGGTGGGGGTGCTTGCTCTGACATCTAGACTGGAAGGCAGCGGCACAATCACAGCTCCTTGCAGCCTCAACCTCTTGGTCTCAAGTGATCCTCCCGCCATGCCACCACACCTAGCTAAATTTTTTTATTTTTAGTAGAGACGAGGTCTCGCTGTGTTGCTCAGGCTGGTATTGAACTCCTGAGCTCGGGATTCCCCCGCCTCAGCCTCCCAAAGTGTTGGGATTAAAGGCATGAGCCACCATGTCCGGCCTACAACATGTACTTTGAGAAAATGTATGTTAAAATAAATTTATGCTGCCATAAAATAAGGTATATAGTATGATTATAACATCTTCTAAAGGGCATTTTGAAAACTAAATGTTAAGCTGTATATTACTACCATCTATTTTGAAAATTCAATCATAAAATTGAGAATTTCAAAGAAAACAGCTGTTTTTAATGATGGTGAAAAGACTCAGAGGGGCACAGTGACTTTTCAAGGTCACAGGGGTTGTTAGTAACAAAGTGAGAATGAGAACTAAAGCTTCTTGACTTTATTTCATTTCACGCCTGTTTGTTTCAGTAATGATTTGTTTTTCTACTTTGATGTTACATTTTCCATTTCAAAGCCTTTCGACCAAGAAACATGAACTAAAATAGATTCAATGGCTATAAGATAAAATCATATCATTCAAATTGCTTTTGCCTATAATTTTATTAAGCTGTTTATTTTTATTTAAATTCACATTCCATCAGATAAAGATAGGATCTCCAGAGAACTAGCTTTACAAAATGCAAATTTAATAATATGCCCATTATCAAAAATCAATATAAAGAACTGGTTAGGCAAAAGAGAACATTTCTCCCTCTTTAAAGCTGCTATTTTGAAGACAGCATTCAAAATTACTTCTATAAAGAAATATCAATGTGATAAACTATTATATTTAGTGTTAGAGAAAAGGTTGGGGACATTTATTGCTTTCAATATGAGATAATGAAAACTTCGTTATCAATTCTACCTTCCTTGACTAACAAGTAACTGAATGAACACGGTGAAACCCCGTCTCTACTAAAAATACAAAAAATTAGCCGGGTGTGCTGGCGGGCGCCAGTAGTCCCAGCTACTCGGGAGGCTGTGGCAGAAGAATGGCGTGAACCCAGGAGGCGGAGCTTGCAGTGAACCGAGATTGCGCCTCTGCACTCCAGTCTGGGTGACAGAGCGAGACTCCGTCCCCCTTCCCAAAAAAAAAAAAAAAAAAAAAATTTTGTATTCAAAGAAGGCAACTATTCCCTTGGTCTGCATTTTTTAGTACAACTGTTTCTCCTACTTGTATTCATATTAACTTATTGCTTTATTGTACTCTACTTTTTTAAAAAGTAAGCAAGTCAGTGAGAAATAAGAAATTTAGAAACCAATAACTAAAAATAAAGGTTATTTATAAAAGGAAACTATTCAACAAGTTTTTAGGCTTAGATACCAAGTTAAACTCTCATATTTTTAAACTAACAACAAAATAAAGTGAGTTAAAGCAGAAAAGGATTAAGAAAAAAATAATCACCCAACTTTTTTACTGAAGCACTCAAAGTAAAGGGACAGCAAGTAAGGTTAGGAATGCAATATTATAAATTATGTATCAAATAAAACAGCTCATTTTTATAGTACTATATACAGGTTATCTACAGCCAAGATGAAATACATCAGAATTCTATAAAAGGGTTATTAAGCAATAAGAAAATGATTTAAAGCACTGACAAGTGAAAGAAAAACAAAAATTAATATGCAATTACTTACAGCAAGGGAAGACGTTTGTAGACAGGCATTTTTAATTCTTGGTATCAAAGCATTTTTCATGGATGGGTAGTCTATAAGATTTGCAAAGGTTGGAATGATGTTTAGACAGAGTTCCTATCAAGAAAATAAACTGAATCAATATTAGGGAAAGACTCATCTTTTCTCTCAGATATTATAAAGTTTTGCATTTGCATGGCAAAACCATCATATAGTTTGAAATAAATTTTCATATGTATTATTTGGTCCTTTCAATAACTCTTTGAAAAATGGATGTATAGTTATAATCACTTTTCAGTTTTACAGCTGAGAAAAAAAGCTCAGAAGACATTACTCAAAGTCATACTAGGTCATAATAACTAGTGCATAATACCCAAACTCCCTGATCTCATTCCTAATCTCTTTCTTTGATAACACAAGTTCTCATTTATGTTTAAATAACAAGAACACATAAGTTTTGCTATCTTTCATAACAAGAGAAAATCAAGTATGAAATCCTGTAAAAATACTCCTCTCAAGTAATTCTCTTAGCTGTTATATATATATCCATATGATAAAATACAAACACTTTTAAAAAAAACACATTGAAAAGAGTGTTTAAATTTTTTTTTTTCTTGAGACAGGACCTTGCTGTGTCACCTAGGCTGGAGTGCAGTGACGCAATCATAGCTCACTGCAGCATCAGCCTCCCAGGATTGTGCGATGCTCTGGCCTCAGCCTCCTGAGTAGCTGGGACTGCAGGTACATGCCGCCACGCTCAGCTAATTATTATTATTATTATAATTATTTTTTTTTCTTTGAGATGGAGTTTTGCTCTTGTTGCCCAGGCTGGAGTGTAGTGACATGACCTTGGCTCACTGAATCCTCCACCTCCTGGGTTCAAGCGATTCTCCTGCCTCAGCCTTTCGAGTATCTGGGATTACAGGCACATGCCACCACACCCAGCTAACATTTTGTATTTTTAGTAGAGATGGGGTTTCACCATTTGGCCAGGCTGGTCTCGAACTCCTGACCTCAGGTGATCCACCTGCCTTGGTCCACACCCAGATAATTTTTCAATTTTTTGTAAAGACAAGGTCTCACTATGTTTCCCAGGCTGGTCTCAAATTCCTGAGCTCAAGCGATCCTCTCACCTCGGCCTCCCAAAGTGCTAAGATTACAGGCATGAACCAGAGTCTGGCCTTAAAAGAGTGTTTAATAATTTTGAGAAGAAAATTGAGGACACAGTATTATATAATTCCAAATTTTTTTTAATTTTCTTGTTTTTCTTTTGTGGGGGGGAGTCTTGCTCTGTCACCCAGGGTGGAGTGCAGAGGCAAATTCATAGCTCACTGTAGCCTCCTAGGCTCAAGTGATCCTCCTCCCCAACTCAGCATCCCAAGTAGCTGGCACTACAGGCACGCACCACCATGCCTGGTTAATTTTATCATCTTTTATTTTTGGTACAGACAGGGTCTCACTATGTTGCCCAGGCAGGTCTCAAACGCCTGGCTCCAAGGGATCCTCCTGCTTCAGTCTTCCAAAGTGCCAAAATTACAGGTGTGAGCTACTGCACCCAAGTTCTAAAATGTGTAGGTACCTGTGTCTATCTACAGGCTTACGAAAAAAGACTAGAAAGATATATCTGAAAATGTTAACCATAGTCATCTGTGAGAGCGAATTTTAATTTTTTTTTTTGTATTTGTAAGTACTTCCAAATTCTGAAACTTAAAGCAAGCATAACTCAGAAATGGGGGAAAAAAAGATTTAAAACATTTTTGTTAACTAATGTGGTACCATAGTAGAAATGATAACTGGTAATTCTGGGAGTAACAGGAAAACGGAGGGAAGATTGGGGGCTAGCGAACTAAATGAGAAAATGAAAAGAAGAAGAAATGGCTTGAGAACTAACTGGCTAAAGTGCACACATCTCAGCTACGATATGAGAGATGATCCTTGTAGCAAAGCATAGGAGAAGGGATCACTGAGGAAAATGGAAGCACAAATGTGAATTAGGAAGGGTACTACTGAAAATACCAGGCAAACTTCAAGACATCCATTTATAGTTAGATGGTAGAAATAAATTAACTACTATAAATCTGTTATCAGAACACTGGATATATTTTATTTGCTTTAACTTATTCTTAGGCTTCCAAAAGGCAAATGTAAGAGAGTTAATTGTTTGCATCCACTCAGAACTATTAATAATTAAGTGACTGATAAAATTTAAAAACGAGCCAGGCATGGTGGTGTGTGTTCCTGTGGTCCCTGCTACTAGGAAGGCTGAGGGAGGATCACTTGAGCCTGAGAGAGCATGGGAGGTCAAGGCCGCAGCAAGCTAAGATTGTGCCACTGCACTCAAGTCTGGGCCACTGCACTCAAGCCTGGGCAACACAGTGAAAGCGTGTCTCAAAAATAAATATATTAATTAATTAATTAAGGACCACATTTGGGAGAAAAGAATAGGCAAGGGTAAGCAGTCAGTGGGACACTACGTTCCTATATTCCCATAAGGAGCTTCCTTACAGAAGATCAGACTTTAAGACAGAGAGACAGAGACAGGCAGACTTACAGGAAAGGACCCCCTAACACCTGTATTATTAAAAAGCGACTGGAAAATGCCATGCTATCCAATCAAACTCAGAGCAGGACGTTAGAAAGAGGCAAATCTTCAATTCTGTCTAAATCACTTAGCTAACGTAGGGGAGAGCTCTCTCCCAAAGAGGAGACAGGATGAGGAACATTTATTTATTTATTTATTTATTTATTTATGAGACGGAGTCTCACTCTGTCGCCCAGGCTGGAGTGCAGTGGCGCGATCTCAGCTCACTGCAACCTCTGCCTCTCGGGTTCAAGCGATTCTCCCTGCCTCAACCTCCTGAGTAGCTGGAATTATAGGTGCCTGCCACCACACCCAGCTAGTTTTTGTATTTTTTTTAGTAGAGACAGAGTTTTGCCATGTTGGCCAGGGTGGCCTCGAACTCCAGACCTCAGGTGATCCCCCTGCCTTGGCCTCCTAAACACTGGAATTACAGGCATGAGCCACGGCACCCAGCCCGGGATGAGGAACTTAATAACAGGAGACTGAAAAACACAAAATCGAACCTCAAAGGAGTCTAATAAGCAAATTCTCAGAAACTTCTGCTTATTTTACACTTTATAATGGGTGGGTGGAGGTGAAGATAACTTTGATATCCATTTAAAAGGTAAATTAATTTTCAAAAATTGTGTCTGATATACATGTTTATAATGCCTTTTTTTAAGAACGCTACCTTTTGCAAACCATCTTCTACCTGTACAAATGTTTTCAGAACCATCTCTAGCCTCTTAAATATTTCTAATCAAACTTAACTTTAAAAACTTCAATTTAAAAACGAATTTCAGATGTTACTTTCTAGCCTACTATTTGCAAGAACCTTGAGGAAAAGATTTCTTATTTCTTGCTTTCTCTAGGATTCTCCTAATTGTTTAGATATGCTTTATCAACTAAGCAGTGCTAATTTCGTGACTAAAGACTTACACTGAATGGTACCAGAAATGCTGGTTTCCCCAACCTGGCCAACATGGTGAAACCCTGTCTCTACTAAAAATACAAAAAAAATTAGCCAGGCATAGTAGCCCATGCATGCAATCCCAGGTACCTGGGAAGCTGAAGCACGAGAATTGCTTGAACCCAGGAGGCGGAGGTTGCAGTGAGCCAAGATTGCGCCACTGCACTCCAGCCTGGAAAACAAAAAAAGAAAGAAATGCTGGTTTCCAAAACTTAGCAAAGTTACAAAAGTCAATCTGAATTATATACTACTTCAATAAAATACTTGTTGATACTTACTGGCCAAACTAACTATAATGAAAAATGAATTTCATATCACTTAATCTTCCCCTCTCTCTTCTTTAATATCACTAAATATAAAACAAGCTTGGCTGCACAGAGCCTGTGGTAATGTTTTGTGAGGCTATAATTCACCATTTCTTTAGAAAGAACTAAGAAACAGAGGTAGACACACCTTCCCCACTCATCCATGTCATTTGGACAAAGGCAGCATACCCTCACCTTTAAGAAGGCAAATCTAATTATAAGGAAAAAAATGTTAACATCAACCTCACAGCCTTGAACAAACGAAATAACTTAGCAGACAAAGACTGAATTAAGTCCAAAAAGTGACCTTAAATATGTAGTATTAGGTTCATATTAAGAATAAAAAGCTTTAGAGTAAATAACTTTAAAAAAATCCTATTTTATTAAAATGTCTATACTGGCAGAGACTATAAGCTTTTACTACGAAACCATCGTGCAGTGAGATGTTCTTAACATAAGTATGTATTTTCAAAGTGAAAAAACTAAATTACACTTTTAATAGTGATCTGGAATTTCTTTCAGACAAAGAATTCATAGAACCAAAATTTTAATCGCAAAGACTGCAAAACTAACAGTTTGGTAAAGTATATGGTGTTTTAAGATTGCCTTTGCGGAACAAAAGTATGACTATACATGTATTAAGAATGGTCACACCAAATTACTGTTTGCTTTTCCATCTACCTGCTGTACAAATTAACTTCACTGCAGAAGAAACAGCATCTCTACACAGAAAACTAAGTTACCAAGCATGAAGGAAAATTATGAGTATGGGAAAATACCTACTCAATGTTTTCATGAGCAAAAGGCACATGTGGCCAGGCATGGTGGCTCTCAGGCTTATAATCCCAGTACTTTGGGAGGCTGAGGCAGGAAGACTGCCTGAGGTCAGGAGTTCGAGACCAGCCTGGCCAAAATGGCGAAACCCTGTCTCTACTAAAAATACAAAAATTAGCCGGGTGTGGTGACAGGTGCCTGTAGTTCCAGCTACTAGGGAGGCTGAGGCAGGACAATCGCTTGGACCCACAAGGCGGAGGATGCAGTGAGCCAAGATTGTGCCACTGCACTCCAGCCTGGGTGACAGAGCAAGACTCTGTCTCAAAAAAAAAAAAAAAAGAAAGAAAAGAAAAAGGCAAATGTATCTTTGGAATTTTTGTTCATAATTATCAGTTTACAAAGAAGCAGAAAGAAGGTATACAATAATACAAACTACAATATATCAAATCTTCTTCCATAATAGTACATTTCTGATAAATAAAAGCAACAAATCGACCTCATAATACAGGTATTATGTACACAGACTGATTACTTTTTTCACTTACAATACACTGATTCTTTAAATGAGTTAGGAGTAAATATATTTTAGTTACAGTGTATCGATAATGTGATTCAAAAGATAAATATATTTACTATTGAGTTACATATTTTATGATTTAACTCCAAAATGTACTTTATACCTCTTCTTCTGCTTTAAGAATCAAAATCATCATTAAAGAAAAACAAATCAAATACTATACCTGGATCTGAATGGAAGGAGCTTCTAGTGCTCTGTAAACCATGGGTAGAACACTGTTCTTTATCTCATCAGGAGGGGTTTTGGTTAGTAGCAAATCCATTTTTTGTAGGAAAATTAACAAAATCTGTTTAGAAAACGGAAACAATGTATTAAAACCTGGAATCTTTAAGAGATTCAATATATGCCAAATGTAAAGCTTCTTCAAAAGAATAACTCATATATTTTGACACTCACCATGTTGCTAGCCTGAAGGCGTGGAAGACAAAAACATACAAATCAAGTCTCTTACATTTCTGGAGGCACAACATTTAACATCTGCTCTGAGTTTAAATGTTAATTAAATAAAGACTAATCTCCTCTCACATGTCTACAGTAATCTATCACTTGCCCACATGTACCAACTATCTGGAAAGCTACAGGGTGAAAAAAGCCAGTAAAGTGAGATATCCCAAAGAAGTAAATTCCATCACTTGGCATCTACGAAGCTCAAGAGAAAAAGAGAAAGTATAGAACTGAGAAGGAGTGTAAGAAAAAATTCCAGACACCAGGTGCAGTGGCACATACCTGCAGTCCCAGCTATTTGGGAGGCTGAGACAGGGGAATTGATTGAGCCCAGAAGTTGAGTCCAGCCAAGGCAACATAGCAAGACCCTATCTCTTACAAAAAAATTTTAGAAAAAAATGTTTTTAAGTTGTCCCTGGTCATTCTTCCACATACCAAAATTATAAGGAACATACTGCCCCTTCTATTTATGCAGAAGTTAGTTCTGCCAAGACTCAGGGAAGAATATTCAGAAGAAAAAAATTTTTTTTATTTTTTGAGACAGGGTCTCACTCACTCTGTCACCCAGGCTGGAGTGCAGTGGCGCGACCATAGCTTACCACAGCCTTGACCTCTCAGGGCTCAGGTGATCCTCCCACCTCAGCCTCCTAAGTAGCTGGGACCACAGGCAGGCACCCGGCTTATTTCTGTATTTGTTTGTAGAGACAGGGTTTCACCATGTTGCCCAGACTGGTCTTAAACTCCTGAGCTCAAGCAATCTGCCTGCTTTGGCATGCCAAAGAACTGGGATTACAGGCGTGAGCCACTGCACCTGGCCCAAAAGGTATTTTTAACTGGACAACTAAGAGAAAAAAGAATGGAGACAAATAAGAATTCAGATTATAGGTTCCTTAGGGTACTATCTGGACTGATGCATAGCTTAGGGAACAGTGGCTCCACCAACATTCCCTCATGACACCTTGACCATTTGGGGGAATCCTGCTTCAAAGGCTACCACTCCCTCACTTGTTCTTTCCCTAATCCACAGAAACTCTCGCCTTACCACCATATACTTGCTTCTGTTCCCCTCCTTTCAAGGGAAGGACTACAAAGAATCATAAAACCATTAAATCAGATAGTTGATATATAACTAATAAGCTATTATTATACAGTGGTACAAACATGTAATAATATCTGCTATGTGCCAGAAAATTTCATTTAATCTCAACAATCCTTTTCACTGCAGAAATGAGGAAATAGAAGCTTTAAGATGGTAATGACGCAAGTCATACTTCAAGTAAGGAGATAAAGAAGCCACAGTTCAACCCAGGTATGTGACCCTACTGCTCTTAAATCCAACATTACCTTGAATGTAGCAAATATACATCATGTACATGAGAGACTGATTACTTTTTTCACTTACAATACACACACACGTTATTTCCATGGTGCTGTAAGCATTTTCCTATTCTACTAGAAGTAGTTATTAGCAATAAAATGGAGAGAAACAACTGGCAAAAAGCACCTACATATCAAAGACTTAAATAACAAAATAATCAAAAATACTTCTAATACTTCAAAGTGCAAGAGAAAAACAAGTATTTATTTTCCTAAACCTGTAACTTTCTACAAAGTATATATATAGTACACAAAGAACAGTGTAACACATGCAAAATTTCATTGCAGTTTATTTTCTGAGATGGTAACTTACGGGGAGCTATAGACATTTAACTGCAAAGCTCAATCATAATTTTAAAAATAGTTTGCCTTGAACATGTACTAATGGAAAAGAAAGTCTCGTACACTTACCTCAGTTTTTTTTAAGTCATATATTCATTCCTTTTGTTTTCAGTGATAGTCACCATCATAAGTAACAGTAGATAAAATACACAAAAATATCTATAACATACCTGGATTGGCTCCTGCTGCTTAAACACAGGGCCAAGTTCAGGTAGAATTAATTTGACATATTCTTCTTTGGTGCATTCCTCAGCAATCAGTAGAACATTGGGCAAAACAAAGGGTACCATGTCAGGGTTTACAAATTCTGAAGTCAAACAAGGCAAAATTCTCTGCACAATGACACGCTGAAAGGCAAAAATGTTTTTTTATAAAAAAATAAAATTTATTTCAGGTTTTTAGTATTAATTAACACTACAGTCTGAAACCTCTAATTTCTTTAGGTAAGGTGACCGTACAATTTATGATGGAAACTGGTATATTTTGAGAGTACAATGGGATGTTATTGCTAATTATGCAAGGATAAATAGCATAAACTGGAAAGGTCATGAGTAAAAGGGGACACACAGTCACCCTACCTGTAGGAAACCTTCCCTAATTAGTCTTCACGGCTATGTTTGTTTCCCTCTTAATTCCTTCATTACTTATGATTCATACCACACAACATAAACACTATCATGTACTGTTAACTGTTTCACATGTTAACCCTAGCTACACGTACTATAAGGGCGTGAAAGCAGGGACAATATTTTATGCCTCCTCTTTACTCTCCATAGCATCTAAGTAAAGGGTCAAACAGTAGGTAACCAACGAATCTGATAGATTAAACACTGGAAATGTTTTTACAACCAGGAATTATTAGTATTCCAACCAGTATTCCTCTTCAGCATTCACCAACATTTTAAAAACTGTATTACACTCATCATTCAATAAGTCAGAAAAGGAGTAAAGGAATTGGAAAGGCTTACATCAACAGAGGTACCCCTTTAATTGCTGGTGAGACAGTGAACTCCACATGATAGCTTGTGGACTCTTCTTCTGACCTTTAATATCCAACTGCTGTCTCTGCCTAGTTAGTATCCTTCTTAATTTTTTATTCTATTTATTTTTGGACCATGCAAAAAAAGGTCCATTGAACTTTTGGCTTCAGTCGGCAGTGTTTTATAGTCATTTATGTACCTCAGGCAAAGTTACACTATTTCCTTGGAAGAGTTATGGTAGTAAGTCAAAATAAACATTAAACTTCTAAAATCCTGGTTATTAATAAGAAACCATCAACAACAAACCTTGGGCAGTTTTGGTAGAACCTTTGGCAGTCCTTTGAAAAACTGTGATTTCTGAAGATTATCTCTTTGGAATAAGGTATCAAAATATTGCAGTGTTACTGCACCAACATCATCAAAGAAGGGAATCTAAAAAAAAAAAAGGAAATAAAGTATTTTGATAAATGTTAAGTTGAAAGTACTTCTCTCATCTGAAACTGTCACAATATGGTTAAAAAAATAATCAGAAACATTTAGCAAAATGCTGAGGATCACCTTAGATATTTTAATTATAAAACTCTGAATAGGAAAATAAATTCTTTTTAAAATTCAAATCTTTGGAATCTGTACCTGCGAAATGGCTGGGTAAAAACTTTTTTACGTAAGTCTAAAATATTGAAAGATTAAATAAAATAACTTGAAGGCATAAAAATACCAGTTATTAGTTAAAATCCATGGTTGGCCTGGGCACGGTGGCTCACGCCTATAATCCCAGCACTTTGGGAGGCCGAGGCAGTGGATCACCTGAGGTCAGGAGTTTGAGACCAGCCTGGCCAACATGGTGAAACTCCATCTCTACAAATAATACAAAAATTAGCCAGGTGTGGTGGTGGGTGCCTGTAATCCCAACTACTTGGGAGGCTGAGGCATGAGAATCGCTTGAACCTGGGAGGTGGAAGTTGCAGTGAGCCGAGATCGTGCCACTATACTCCAGCCTGGATGACAGAGTGAAACTCCGCCTCAAAAAAAAAAAAAAAAAAAAATTCCATGGTTATATGAGTGAAATAAAGGAATATGAATTGTCCAGGAGTCTAGAATATCTGTTTACTTAATTGTGACTCTTAGCACTCTGCTTATTTGAAATCTTAATTTTCTATCAGAGCAATTATGTACATACTTAGCTGTGTAAGATTAAGCAAACTTGAATATTTAATACATTCAAGGATACAGAGGTTACTTGGGGCTGTATCTGACTGTTGCTTTAGAAGAACTTAATCGCAGAACAGGGATCTCTGGGGGAAAAAAAAATTAAAGAAAATCCAAAAACTTAATCTACTTCAACTCATTTTTTGTCCCTCCGTCTTAGGCAGAAATCCACATGTACTCACCTTTGTCATTTGATCTGCATCTGGTCTTACAGTTGGAGTTACATTTAACAGTAGCTTTACATGTTCACGAACTTCCTCAGGTATATTTGTAAGTGAACTAGATCCTAAACGACTCAACTATTCAAAAGAGTGATAACATTAAATGAGTATAAAATATTTTAAATGATATATACATTTAAGAAAACATTTAAAAATTTACTCAATATTTTACTACAAATATACTGACTACATTTTAAACAAATTGTTAATTCTATTGTTGTAAAACAAAATCCTTATCTTTAATACCCAAAATTGTTTCTATTCCTATAGTAAAATGTTCCAGTATTTATGTTTACTCAAATGCCATGATTAAAGTTCTAGTAACAAACTTCAACTAGTCCTCTTTATTTATTTGAAACAAGAAATTTTTTGAGACAGGGTCTCACTATGTCACCCCAGGCTGGCATACAATGGCACAATCACAGCTCACTGCAGCCTCAAACTCCCAGGCTCAACTGATCCTCCCACCTCGGCCTTCCAAGTAGCTGGGACTACAGGCATGTGCCACCAAGCCCGGCTAAGTTTTTGTATTTTTTTTTTTTTTTTTTTTGGTAGAGAAGGTGTTTAGCCATGTTACGGCTGGTCTCCAACTCCCGGACTCAAGTGATCCACCCACCTTGGGTGTCCCCAAGTGCTGGGATTACAGGCGTGAACCAGCGCACCTGGCCTAGTCTGCGTTACTTACAAATTTGTTAAAATAAAAATATATTAAATTATTAAACTGATCTTACACAAACTTAAAATGAGATACTCATGTCATTTAAAGAATTTCCTGAACACATTTTGGAAAAAAATCAAAGACACATTTAATAAATTTTTTAATGCAAGCAAATTATTTATAGGCAAATACCTGATCCAACTGCCTACTGAAACTCTTGTAAATATCTTGCTTGTTGACTTCAAATATAGGTTTCCCTTTATTAAATACAGCATACATAACAGTTCCTAAAGAATACATATCACTGGCTGTTTCACAGCTCACAGAAAGTATGTATTCAGGAGCCAAATATTCAGGATTTGGAAGACACAATGAAGGTAAATTTGGGTCCCATTCTTTACAAGGAAATTTAGGCTGTAGGAAGAAAAGGAATTACATGGGTTACTTCAAATTCAACCAAACAACTATCAAGCAGTAGCAATCTATCTTTAAATTTCTACTCGGTCATACAAGTAAAAATGCCATCACATCTTCAATCCCAAAATTTCCAAATCCCCAAATGTAAAAAAGTTTATGCAACAAACTGAGAAATAAGAATGGTTACAACTGAGATTACTGGAGTCTCTTCCAGAAGACAAATTATCACTGTAATATGTAATATGAACACGTGAAGGTCTGGCTCATGTTTTATGATACACAGGCTTCAAAAGTTGTATGAGCTCAGATAGAGACCGTTGTTTGAAATTTGTTCTTTCACTAATTAGCTATGTGATTTAGTTAAAAAGTTCAAAAGACTGTAGTAAGGATTAAACAAATGTGTAGAAGTTTGACCTAGCATAGTGTCTGACCCACTCATGCTATATATTCAACCAATACTAGTTAGTTCTAATTACCTTAAAAATGGCTGCTCAACTTACAAATCTTAGGTCAAATCACAGGCCCTCTAACAACTACATATAATAAAAACCTATCACCAAGGATCATAAGGTGCCATATCACCAAGGATCTTCTATGCCATGCAGACCCAATCAACACAAAGCAGAACTGATTTAATGCAGTGTTTCTCTAAGTATGAATAGGCATTAATGATTCTTAATAATCATTAAGAAAAGGTGCTTTGGAAGCGGAATGGCTGTGTTCAAATTCTGGCTCTATCACTTACATCTACCTAAATTTAGGCAGGTTCTTTTATTCTCTGAGCCTACTTAACTTATCTGTATTATTCCTATACCCCCCTCATTGAGTTGTAAGGATTAAATAAGTACAGAAAAAGTGTGTGGAAAAGTGCTTCAATAAGAATGTTAGCTATTGCTATTGCTATGATTATGCTCCCTAAAGAATATAAAGAATATTCCATGACCCAATAAACGGGAAACACTGCTACAGAGTCACATGTGTTATTGCATTTGACATTCTGAGGGGGGAAAAAAAAAATCCTATTTAACCAAATAGTTCCTAAATTTATTTAACTCTTGCATCCTTTTCTCAAGTAACATTAACTACTGTGGTAGTAATGTGCCGAAGAATACTCTTTTTTTTTTTTTTTTTTTTTTTTTTTTGAGACGGAGTCTCGCTCTGTCGCCCAGGCTGGAGTGCAGTGGCCGGATCTCAGCTCACTGCAAGCTCCGCCTCCCGGGTTCCCGCCATTCTCCTGCCTCAGCCTCCCGGGTAGCTGGGACTACAGGCGCCCGCCACCTCGCCCGGCTGGTTTTTTGTCTTTTTTGGTAGAGATGGGGTTTCACCGTATTAGCCAGGATGGTCTTGATCTCCTGACCTCATGATCCGCCCGTCTCGGCCTCCCAAAGTGCTGGGATTACAGGCTTGAGCCACCGCGCCCGGCCTCGAAGAATACTCTTAAGTGCAATGAACACCAGAAATTTTCTATAAAGCTGTACATCTAAACATACCACTGTACCACATAGCCTATTTCCAGTCCATTCCAGATACAATCAAAATTTCCCTGGCCTCAAAAATTAGAAGACTAAAACTTTCATTACCTCTTGTTCAGAAGGATTGGTTGATGATACACAAAAATCAAAACCCATTATTTTCCAGGCTCCACTTTTATTCAAAATTATATTTTCAGGAGTAATATTTCCATGTACCATTTTCACACTGCTATGCAAGAATGACAATCCTTCAGAAACCTGTAAATGGAAAAAACACATTTTACACTAAATAAAACTCTTTTCAATTACAGTAAAATGTCTCATAAAAATCATAATTACTGCTACTCCTCACAATAAAAGTTTTGCATGTCAGCTAAAAATCAAATTTCATCATAAATACCAAAGTATACATAGATGTAGTCAATTGCCAGGACAATCTGAGGATTAGTGAGAAAAATCTAGTTATAAAACCAGAGTACACCTATTAAGTTCCTTCTTATATGCATGTAAGCAGAAGAAAAGATAAAGAATCCTTTGATGTCCAAATTTATTCAGTTCCTGAGTTTGAAAAGGGAGGGAATCTTTGATTTTTGAGCTGCAGATGATGAATATTAAGATTTTTATATACTTACACTTCAGATTGAAATTCAGTTTTCCTGAATAGTATTGTACTCAGTTTTCAAATATTCAACTGAAGTTCACTTATTCTCACATTGGATTAATATGTGGTAATTTTTATATTTGTCCCTGACATCACCAGCAAATGTGTCAACCAAAACTAAAGGTTAAGATTTCTGTTTCCAAGGAGTAGCTTTTGGCAAACCAATGAACACTGATTTCCAGGACTTGAACATACATTCCAAAGAAAACACAAAAGGCCAATAAACACATGAAAAGATGCTCAAAGTCACTAATCATTAGGGAAATGCAAATCAAAACCACAATGAGCTCTCACCTCACACCCATGAGGATGGCTACTATTTAAAAAAAGAGAAAATTCAGGCTGGGCACAGTGGCTCACGCCTGTAATTCCAACCCTTTGGGAGGTCGAGGCAGGTGGATCACAGGAGGTCGGAGTTAGAGACCAGCCTAGCCAACATGGTGAAACCCCATCTCTACCAAAAATACAAAAATTAGCCAGGTGTGGTGGTGGGTGCCTGTAATCCCAACTACTTGGGAGGCTGAGGCATGAGAATCACTTGAACCTGGGAGGTGGCGGTTGTAGTGAGCTGAGATCGCGCCACTGAACTCCAGCCTGGGCAACAGAGCGAGACTCCATCTCACTGAACCCGTCTGGTCCTAGTAATTTAAAAAATTTAATAACTGATACCTTTCAAAATGACATATAAAATAGATAAAAGCAAAACTGCTTTGTGAAGTGGGAACCGGGCTGCTGGAGCTAGCTATGCCTTGTCTCTCTTCCTGACTACTCCTATTCCAGGGTCATCTGTGGGAAATCCGGAAGTTCCTTTGAGCGTATTCTGAAAATTAACAGCTTTATAAATAAAGATAATACCATAGGTAAAATGTAACGGTATTTTTAATTAGTTTATTGGTTTTCTGTAAAGAATATCAATCATTTGAACAAGACTGTTGAAGTAGTAATATCCCCTTTATCATTTTTTATTGCATCTATCTGATTCTTCTCTCCTTTCTTCTTTATTAGTCTGGCTAGCAGTCTATGTATTTTGTTAATCTTTTTAAAAACCCAGCTCCTGGATTCCCTGATTTTTTTAAGGGTTTGTCATGTCTCTATCTCCTTTAGTTCTGCTCTAATCTTAGTTATTTCTTGTCTTCTGCTAGCTTTCGAATTTGTTTGCTCTTGCTTTTCTTTTAATTGTGACGTTAGGGTGTTGATTTTAGATCTTTCCTGCTTTCTCCTGTGGACATTTAGTGCTATAAATTTCCCTCTACACACTGCTTTAGCTGTGTCCCAGAGATTCTGGTATGTTGTGTCTTTGTTCTCAATGGTTTCAAATACCTTATTGATTTCTGCCTTAATTTCATTATTTACCCAGTAGTCATTCAGGAGCAGGTTCTTAAGTTTCCATATAGTTGTGTGGTTTTAAGTGAGTTTCTTAATCCTGAGTTCTAATTTGATTGCACTATGGTCTGAGAGACTGTTTGTTATGATTTCTGTTCTTTTGCATTTGCTGAGGAGTGTTTTACTTCCAATCATATGGTCAATTTTAGAATAAGTGCGATGTGGTGCTGAGAAGAATGTATGTTCTGTTGATTTGGGGGGAGAGTTCTGTAGATATCTATTTGGGTCACTTGGTCCAGAGGTGAGTTCCAAGTCCTGAATATCTTTGTTAATTTTCTGTCTCATTGATCTGTCTAATATTGACAGTGGGGTGTAAAGTCTCCCACTGTTATTGTGTGGGAGTCTAAGTCTTTTTGTAGGTCTCTAAGAACTTGCTTTACAAATCTGGGTGCTCCTGTATTGGGTGCATATATATTTAGGATAGTTAGCTCCTCTTGTTGCATTGATCCCTGTACCATTATGTAGTGCCCTTCTTTGTCTTTTTTGATCTTTGTTGGTTAAAGGCTGTTATATCAGAGACTAGGACTGCAACCCCTACTTTTTTTTCTTTCCATTTGCTTCGTAAATATTCCTCCATCCTTTTATTTTGAGCCTATGTGTGTCTTTGCATGTGAGATGAGTCTCCTGAATACAGCACACTGATGGGTCTTGACTCTTTATCCAATTTGCCAGTCTGTGTAATTGGGGCGTTTAGCCCACTTACATTTAAGGTTAATATTGCTATATGTGAATCTGATCCTGTCATTATGATGCTAGCTGGTTATTTTGCCCGTAGACAGTGGGTGCAGACCACAGAGGGTAAGCTGAAGCAGAGTCTGCTTGGCCTCACCTGGGAAGCTCAAGGGGTTGGGAAACTCCCTCCTGTAGCCAGGGGAAGCCGTGAAGGACTGTGTGTCCCATGAGGGATGGTGCATTCTGGCCCAGATACTATGCTTTTCCCATGGTCTTCGCAACCTACAGATGAGGAGATTCCCTTGGGTGCCTAAACCACCAGGGCCCTGGGTTTGAAGCACAAAACTGAGTGCTGTTTGGGCAGACACCAAGCTGGCTGGAGGAGTTTGTTTTTCAAACCCCAGTGGTGCCTGGAACTCCAGCGAGACAGAACTGTTCACTCCCCTGGAAACGAGGCTGAAGTCAGGGAACCAAGTGGTCTTCATCAGCAGATTCCACGCCCAAGGAGCCCAGCCAGCTAAGATCCAACGGCTTGAAATTCTTGCTGCCAGCACAGCAGTCTGAAATCGACCTGGGACACTCGAGCTTGGTGGGGGAGAGGTGTCTGCCATTACTGAAGCTTGAGTAGGCGGTTTTTCCCTCACAGTGTAAACGAAGTCACCTAGAAGTTCGCACTGGGCAGAGCTCACTGTAGCTGCAAAGCCACTAGAACCAGTCTGCCTCTCTAGATTCCTCCTCTCTGGGCAGGGCATCTCTGAAAGAAAGGCAGCAGCCCCAGTCAGGGGCTTATAGATAAAACTCCCATTTCCCTGAGACAAAGCATTGGAGGGAGAGGCAGCTGTGGCACAGCTTCAGAAGACTTAAACATTTCTGCCTACTGGCTCTGAAGAGAGCAGCGGATCTCCCAGCACAGCGCTCAAGCTCTGCTAAGGGACAGACTGCCTCATCAAGTGTGTCCCTGACCCCAGTGCCTCCTGACTGGGAGACACCTCCCAGCAGGAGTAGACAGACACCTCATACAGGACAGCTCCGGCTGGCATCTGGTGGGTGCCTCTCTGGGATGAAGCTTCCAGAGGATGGAATAGGCAGCAATCTTTGGCTGCTCTACAGCCTCCGCAAACAGGGCAAACAGGGTCTGGAGTGGACCTCCAGCAAACTCTAACAGACATGCAGCAGAGGGGCCTGACTGTTAGAAGGAAAATTAACGAACAGAAAGGAATCGACAGAAAGCATCAACATCAACAAAAAGGACGTCTACACAAAAATCCCATTTGAAGGTCACCAACATCAAAGACCAAAGGTACACAAATCCACGAAGATGAGGAAAAAACAGCACAAAAAGGCTGAAAATTCCAAAAACCAGAACGCTTCTTCTCCTCCAAAGGATCACAACTCCTCACCAGCAAGGGAACAAAACTGGACAGAGAATTAGTTTGATGAATTAACAGAAGCAGGCTTCAGAAGGTGGGTTATAACAAACTCCTCTGAGCTAAAGAAGCATGTTCTAACCCAATGCAAGGAGGCTAAGAACCTTGAAAAAAGAGGAATTGCTAACTAGAATAACCAGTTTAGAGAATAACATAAATGACCTGATGGAGCTGAAAAACACAGCATGAGAGCTTTGTGAAGCATACACAATTATTAATAGCCGAATCAATCAAGCAGAAGAAAGAATGTCAGAGACTGAAGATCAACTTAATGAAATAAAGTATCAAAACAAGATTAGAGAAAAAAGAATGAAAAGGAATGAACAAAGCCTCCAAGAAATATGCAACTATGTGAAAAGACCAAAACTCCGTTTGACTGGTGCACCTGAAAGTGAAGGGGAGAATGGAACCAAGTTGGAAAATCCTCTTCAGGATATTATCCAGGAGAACTTCCCCGACCTAGCAAGACAGGCCAACATTCAAATTCAGAAAATACAGAGACCACCACAAAGATACTCCTCGAGAAGAGCAACCTCAAGACACATAATCATCAGATTCATCAAGGTTGAAATGAAGGACAAAATGTTAAGGGCAGCCAGAGAGAAAGGTCAGGTTACCCATAAAGAGAAGCCCATCAGATTAACAGCAGAGCTCTCTGCAGAAACCCTATAAGCCAGAAGAGAGTGGGGGCTAATAGTCAGTACTCTTAAAGAAAAGAATTTTCAACCCAGAATTTCATGTCCAGCCAAACTAACCTTCATAAGTGAAGGAGAAATAAAATCCTACACAGACGAGCAAATGATGTGAGATTTTGTCACCACAAGGCCTGCCTTACAAGAGCTTCTGAAGGAAGCACTAAATATGGAAAGGAAAAACCAGTACCAGCCACTGCAAAAACATACCAAATGGTAAAGGACTGCAATTTCTATGCAACTCTTAGTCCTGGGCTAGGCTTAGAGTAAACTGACTAGGATGGCAAGTGTCCTAGGGAGATCTAGGGAGACAACAGCTGGGACAGATAAGGGGGTGCTTGCACCATCCCTCCCCCAACCCCAGGCAATGCAGTTGGCAGCAACAAAAGGGTCTCCTTCCTTCTGTTTGAAGAGAAGAGAGTGAAGTGTAAAAAGGACTTCGTCTTGCATTTAGGTAACTGCTCAGTCACAGTAGAATACAGCACCAGGCAGTCTTAAGGGCCCAATCTAGATCCTAGCTCATGGATGACATTTCTAGACACACCTAGGCTAAAGGGGACCCATTGCCTTGAAGGGAAGGACCCAGTCCTGGCGGGATTCATCATCTGCTAACTAAAGAGCCATCGGGCCCTGAATAACCAATAGTGATACCCACGTAGTACGCCATGGGTCTTGGGCTGTGCTGGTTTCAGGGCGGTGACCCAGCACATTCCCAGCTGTAGTGGCTATGGTGAAAGACTCCTTTTATTTGAGAAACCAGAGGAAAAGCAAAGGGAACTTTGTCTTGCACCTTAGGTACCAGCTTGGCCACAGCAGGGAAGAGCACCAAGTGGGTTCCTGAGGTGCCCAAATCCAGGTCTAGGCTCTTGACAGCAATTCTGGACAAATCTTCCAGACAGAAAATCAACAAAGAAACATCAGACTTAATCTGTACCATAGACTAAATGGACCTAATAGACAGTTACAGAACATTTCAACCAATGGCTACAGAATACACATTGTTCTCAAAGAACTCTTGAATAATGCCCTACGAGCACAGATAACCGAAGTAAAAACGGACAAATGGGATCACATCAAGTTAAAAAGCTTGTGTACATCAAATGAAATAAACAATAAAGTGAAGAGACAATCCACGGAGTGGGAGAAAATGTTTGCAAACTACCCATCTGACAAGGGATTAACAACCAGAATACATAAGGAACTCAAAAAACTCAATCAAAAAAAAAAAAAAAACTAATAATCTGATCAAAAATGGACAAAAGATTTGAATAGACATTTCTCAAAAGAAGACATACAAATAGCAAACAGGCATAAGAAAAGGTACCCAACATCAATGATCATCAGAGAAACAAAAATGAAAACTACAATGAGATATCATCTCACTCTAGTTAAAATGCCTTCATACAAAAGACAGGCAATAACAAATGCTGGAGAGGATGTGGAGAAAATAGAACCCTCGTACACTGTTGCGGGGGGATGTAAATTAGTACAAGAACTATGAAGAACAATTTGGAGGTTCCTCAAAAAACCAAAATTTGAGCTACCATACAACCCACCAATCCCACTCCTAGGTACATACTCAACAATAGAAAGGAAATCAGTATAGCAAAGAGATATCTGCACTTTGCTGATATTTCACAATAATCAAGATTTAGAGGCAAACTAAGTGTCCATCAACAGATGAACAGATACAGAAAATATGGTACATATACACAATGGAGTACTATTCGGTCATAAAAAAGGATGAGATCCTGTCACTTGCAACAAAACACAGAGGGAACCGGGGGTCTTTATGTTAAGCAAAATAACTCAGGAACAAAAAGACAAACTTCCAATGTTCTCCCTTATTTGTGGGAGCTAAAAATCAAAACAATTGAACTCATGGAGATGGAGAGTAGAAAGATGGTTACCAGAGGCTAGGAAGGGCAATTGCAGGAGGTGGGGGAAAGTAGGGATAGTTAATGGGTACAAAAACAATAGTTAGAAAAAATGAATAAGACCTAGAATTTGCTAGCACAACAGGGTGACTAAAGTCAATAATAATTTAATTGTACATTTAAAAATAGCTAAAAGAGTATAATGGATTGTAATACAAAGGATAAATGCTTGAGGAGATGGATGCCTATTTCCCATGATGCAATTACACACTGCATGCCTGTATCAAAGTATCTCATGTATAAGTATATATACCTACTATGTACCCACAAAAGTTAAAAATAATTTTTAAAAAGTTAAGATGGTATTTTGCCACAATTATTTAAAAAATACAGTGAAGAGAATAACAAGATAAGCCACAAACTGGGAGAAAACCTTTGTAAATTATGTAAATTATGTACTGTGTCCACACATAAGTCAATAATAAGAAAACAACCCACTCAAAAAAATGGGCAAAATATCTGAAGAGGCATTTCACCTAAAAAGACATCCAGATGGCAAAGAAGCATATGAAAAGATGCTCGCTATCATTATTGATCAGAGAAATACAAATTAAAAGCACTATGAGATACTACTGCACACCTGTTAGAATGACTGATACCAAAGAGACCAAACATAGCAGATTTTGGCAAAGATGTGAAAAAAAATGGAATTCTTATATGCTGCTGACAGAAATGTAAAATGGCACCACCACTATGGAAAACAGTATCATTTTCTTAAAAAGTGAATCATATACATACCATTCGATCTAGCCATTTCTCTCCCAAGTAATCGGTTAATCAAGAGAAATGAATGTGTATGTTCATATGAAAACTTGTACATGAATGTTCATAGCAGCTTTATGCACAGTAGTCAAAAACTAGAAACAATCTAAATATTATTAACAGGCAAATTGACTAACTGTGGTATATTCATAAAATTAACAACTCGGCATTAAAAAAAAAAAAAAGTCAACTATTGATACACACAACACGTGAATCTCAAATATTATGCTGGTTAAAAGAAGCCAGACCAGCACGGGCACGGTGGCTCACGCCTGTAATCCCAGCACTTTGGGAGGCCGAGGCGGGCGGATCACGAGATCAGGAGATTGATTGAGACCATTCTGGTTAACACAGTGAAACCCCATCTCTACCAACAATACAAAAGATTAGCCAGGCGTGGTGGCAGGCACCTGTAGTCCCAGCTACTCAGGTGACTGAGGCAGGAGAATGGCGTGAACCCAGGAGGTGGAGGCTGCAGTGAGCCAAGATCGCGCTACTGCACTCCAGCCTGGGCAAGAGAGTGAGACTCCATCTCAAAAAACAAAAAAAGAAGCCAGACCGAAAAAGAACAGGTACCATATGATTCCACTCATAAAATTCTAGAAAATGCAAATCTATCCATAGTGATAGAAAGCAGGTCAGTAACTTTCTGAGATAAGGCACAGAAAAACTGCAAGGAACAGGAAGGATGGATTACAAGGGGTATGAGGAAGCTCTTGGGAGTTACGAATAGATGCAATATCTTGATTGTGGTGATGGTTTCACAGGTAAGTATATGTCGAACTTATAAAACCATATATTTTGAATATGTGTAGTTTACTGTATGCCAATTATATCTTAATAAAGCTGTTCAAACGTAATAAAAATAATGTCTGCCCAAAAGGAACTTAGAATCTACTATATAAATTTATTCTATGGCACTGAAGATATTATTTTATTTTATTTTTTTTTAAGATAGGTTCTCACTCTGTCACCCAAGCTGGAGTGCAGTAAGACTATCATAGCTCACTGCATCCTCAACCTCCCAAGCTCAAGCGATCCTCCTGCCTCAGCCTCCTGAGTAGCTGGGACTACAGGTGCACGCCACCATGCCCAGCTAATATTTAAAAATTTTTTTGTAGAAACAAGGTCTTGCTATGTTGTCTTGCCCAGGGTTGTCTCAAACTCCTGAGCTCAAGTGATCCTCGCTCCTCAGCTTCCCAGAGTGCTGGGACTACAGGCATAAGCTGCCAAAGTCAGCTTTGAAGATATTACTTTGGTAAGCAGTGAAAGGAAATCTGAAAAAATGAGCATATATGAAAAGGCTAGCCAGGCGCAGAGGCTCATGCCTGTAATCCCAGCTCTTTGGAAGGCCAAGGTGGGTGGATCACAAGGTCAGGAGTTCGAGACCAGCCTGGCCAACATGGTAAAACCCCGTCTCTACCAATAATACAAAAATTAGCCATGCGTGGTGGCGCATGCCTGTAATCCCAGCTACTCAGGAGGCTGAGGCAGGAGAATCGCTTGAACCTGGGAGGCAGAGGGTGCAGTGAGCTGAGATCGCGCCATTGCACTCCAGCCTGGGCAACAAGAATGAAACTCCATCTCAAAAAAAAAAAGAAAAGAAAGAAAAGGCTAACAATACCTCTTGATATCTACTACGTAAATTCCTTAAAGATAAAATTTTTATTTTTATCAAAGACTTTTTTATTTCAATTGAATGCTTTATAAAATTTGTTCAGTTTAAAATTCGAAAGAATCAAAAGGAATTGACTCCATCCACCAGCCAATAAGTGACCCCCCCAAAGGTTACCAATGTTATCAGTTTGATATGTTTAAAATATCATTTAAGCCTAACAACAAACTGCAGAAAAAATTTCCAGAACATAGGAATAATGATTAAATTACTAACAAGAACCAAAAGTTTACATAAAGTAGTTTTACATGGCTAATAAGTTTGAAATGCTAAAACCAATTTTAAAGGAAATAACTCTTTTTTACATGTTAAATAAAAACACATACCTGAAGCAAACCATATTTGGTTTCTACATCATAAAGTTTATAATCCTTAATGTCTGGAGATATAGGGGAAGGTAGATTTTCCCAGTTACCAAGAACATTGGCTAAACTGGCAAAAACTGGTTCTGTACAAAATGCCAAGCAATCCCTGTTTTAAAAAAGAAAAAGTTTTTTACTATCATATTATTACACATTATCAAAATCAAATATACATAAAATATTAGTACTTCTATTAAACTATCAATAAGAAAGTAGACTATTTTACATTTGGTAATTTCAGCATAGACATAATCCACTTAAACCAACAAAGTTAGGAGCCTCTGCATACAAATTATACTAGATAAATCACTTGGTCTTTTAAACTAAGTGTTGTGATAATTGTGATATTTTTTAAAACTTAAAAAGTGAGAAAATAAAACACTACTTCAACAGTCTTGTTCAAATGATTGATATTCTTTACAGAAAACCAATAAACTAATTAAAAATACCATTACATTATACCTATGGTACTATCTTTATTTATAAAGCTGTTAATTTTCAGAATACGCTCAAAGGAACTTCCGGATTTCCCACAGATGACCCTGGAATAGGAGTAGTCAGGAAGAGAGACAAGGCATAGCTAGCTCCAGCAGCCCGGTTCCCACTTCACAAAGCAGTTTTGCTTTTATCTATTTTATATGTCATTTTGAAAGGTATCAGTTATTAAATTTTTTAAATTACTAGCCTTTCATGTACAAGAATATTTATAAACTCAGAAAATGTTAGATATTAACATTCAATGGCCTTACAGAGTAATGATCA
Source organism: Mandrillus leucophaeus (assembly GCF_000951045.1). NCBI lineage: Eukaryota > Metazoa > Chordata > Mammalia > Primates > Cercopithecidae > Mandrillus > Mandrillus leucophaeus. Next base: position 137,186 of record NW_012104343.1, read on the forward strand.
AGAGCTCAGGCTTTGAGGACAGATACCTGACTTTAAGTCCCAGCATCCTTATGTGCTATCTTGGTAACAATGGACACTATTGTTCTGAGCCTCACTTCACCCATTTGTAAAATGGTGATAATAGATCCGCCTTAAAGGGTTAATATAAAGATCAAATGAGAAAATCATGTAAAATACATAAAGCATGTAAGCTCAATAAGCTTACCACAGGTATTATAATTACCAAGCATTTGCCACTCAAGCCCTAACATTTTAGGCCTTAGGCTTTAGGCTCTGGCAATGAAGAACTACAGAGTAGTTCAGTAACGTGGCTATATAAAGCTTCTGGGCCTGCGTAGTAACTGTTAAATGGCAGTTATGTCCTTTAACAGATATCTATTCCAGTACCTGAATAACTTTTCTTCTGCCTTAAATCTGTTTTTCAAATGAGAGCATATGCAGAAGCTTAATATATAAGAAATAAAAACAGAGCTTAGGTTGAAGGAGAGAAAGGGTCACATTGTCCTGCTACCTGCTCAGCCATTATCAAGGAAGCTGCCTTATTCTGTACTCCCAACACTTAGCCCATTAACACAATGGACCATAAGGCATGCTTTTGTTGAACTGTAAGGTAAAAAAAAAAAAAAAAACTGTCTTACAGACTCACATAGTGTCTTCTCTGCTAAGTCCCTTTGAATCTACTTTTTTAGCTTCCAAACTGTCATTCTACTAAAATTACTGAATGTGACTAACAACCTCTCACTGGTCAAATGTAACGAATTCTTCTCTGTTCTTATTTTCTTTTTTATTCTGTGTTCCCCAGTGTTAGTGGGTTTTTTTCCTTCCTTTTGCTTCCATGACATGCTGCCAATTCTCCTGCCATACGACAATATTTCTCCTAATTTTTTCTTTGGCTCTCGTTTTCCCTACATTTCAAGGTTCTTTCCTCAGTACTCTGCTCCTTTTACTCATACTCTTGAAAAACTCACTTTGTTTTAGGTTTTAATTACTGCCTGTAAGTGACTCATCCCCATATACATCACCAACTCTGGCCTGTCATCTGAATTACTCTTTCTGTAGTACATTTCCTTTGGGTAATTCCAGTGTCATCTCAGTATTATTAATTCATTAAAAACTGGAAGTTTTCTTTTTCTTCCCTAAAGTGTCCCTATTTCTATCAATACTACTACAATTTTTACAGCCTAACAATTAGGATATCTTAAAGTAATCTTTGAATTGTCTCTCTTCATGATTGCCAATAAATTCCTAATTCTATAATATTTAAATCGCTATACAAAAAGCTGCAGGGACATAGAAAAGTATAACTCATAGTCCTTCTCCCCTCAAGAGACTTGAAACGCAATTACAAGATATAAGGCATGTAAATACAACATAAAATAACAAGGATAGGTAGGATTCTAATAGGTGACATTAGAGATACTGATAGAAAACACTCCAGAGGAAATAGCACCAAGAAATACAGAGTCAGGAAAGTGTAGGATACATGTGGGATAAGCTCTGTGTCCTCCACCTTCCCATTTTTCCCCTATACTTAAAATGCCTAAGGGCCAACAGGGCCACAGGACACAAATACCAAACGATCTGATTAAGATTTTCTGAATTAAGAGAGGGGAATACAGTCTGCTGAGGAAGAAGGAAGAAAGGCATACATTTGGGGTTATAAGTAATGTGGAAAAGGTTATCTAAAGGAGTATTAAAAGTGCCACAAGCTTGAGGGTCCAGTTAAGATTACATAGATTTCTACGCTGGGATACAGTCTATGTTGGGATACAGGATTCACAACAGTATTAAAGAGACAGAAACTATAGTGTTCTGGGTTTATCAATGAAAAGAAAGGCAATGAAAAATATTTTTATGGCAAGAGACATATGAGCAAGCCAGGTACAGTGGCATGCATCTGTAGTCCCAGCTACTTAAGAGGCTGAGGCAGGAGGATCACTTAAGCTCGGGAGTTCAAGACAAGCCTGGGCAACGATAGCGAAACCCCATCCCAAAAATTAAAAAAGAAAAAGAGGCCAGGCACAGTCACTCACACCTGTAATCCCAGGGAGGATCACTTGAGGCCAAGAGTTCAAGATAAGCCTGGGTAATATAGTAAGACCCCATCTCTACAAAACAAAAAAGTTTTAAATTAAAAATCAAAAAATTAGCTAGGCATAGTAGCACACACTTGTAGTAGTCTACTTGGGAGGCTGAGGCAGGAGGATCACTTGAGCCCAGGAGTTTGAGGCTGCAGTGAGCTATGATGGCACTACTGTAATCCAGCTTGGGCAACAGAGTGAGACTCTGTCTCGATCAATCAACTGACACATGAGCATATTTTTGAGTAGATACAGCAGGGTGCAGTAAAAAATAAAAACATGGACTCAGGAATCAAAATGACAAAATGAATCCTAGCTCTAGCACTTAAAACCATTGTTTCTTTGATCCTCTGTTCTGTGTTAATTGTGAGAATTAGATAAATTAAACAATGTAAAGCATTTAGCATAGTTTTTCACATAGTAAATATTTGTATTTTTCCTTTTATGTTTAAAAAAAAGATCTTGTGCCTTTGAAGTGTGGGTTACTGAAGATTCCAAGTTGCAGAAACTCAAAATATAATAAAAGATAAAAGCAAAACTGTACAATTGAAGGGAGATGGGACCTTCATTCCACACAGCCTGGAACCCTGCCAGCTCTGTGTCCTCCATCTTCCCATTTTTCCCCTATACTTAAAAATCCTAAGGGCCAACAGGGCCACAGGACACAAATACCAAACGATCTGATTAAGATTTTCTGAATTAAGAGAGGGGAATACAGTCTGCTGAGGAAGAAGGAAGAAAGGCATAAATTTGGGGTTATAAGTAATGTCGAAAAGGTTATCTAAAGGCGTATTAAAAGTGCCACAGGCTTGAGGGTCCAGTTAAGATTACATAAATTTCATTTTCTTGTCATTCTCAGTAACACTTCCCAAGTGCACCCTTGAGAAAAATAGATGGTAAAGTAACTGAGAGCTATGGACTGACATGCTGGGCATAGTAGAAGGTTAAATGTCTGAAACAATAGTTGGCACACACACAAAATTGGCTTCCAAATACTGTACCAATGAAAAGGAGACAAGAAATTCTAGCAAATTAGCAAGGACAGCTACTTTCAGGCAAGAACTGTATTCCATACCCTTGCATCTTCTACTTTGACTACTGTAGTGAATAGCACAGGGTAGGCACTGAAGTACAGAATCATGGCAAAAGTAAAGAAAGTATTAATATTTCAAAGAGAGACATATACATAGACAGTGCAAATAAATTTTAGGGAGAAAACAAATGTATAAGAACTCAACACTGACAGTATAAGAATTTTTCACTGATAATACTTGAAACGGACAGACTTCAAATATAAAATTATTTTTAACTATTTGTTCAGGAAGTCTACTATGTAAGTTTTTATAAAAATTTACCTGGATTCCTCTAAAGGATGCTGGACAGTAAGAAGTCGAGGGTGTCGAAGCCGAGTTAACTGTTGGACTCCTCGTTTTAGAGAATCAATGATTTGATCCTTTTCAAATTTTTGATACTTGTCAATCAGTTTTTTATCAAAGACAAAAACTGCCACTTCCTAAATAAAAGAATTGGGTAATTTTAGTCAAGAAATATAGAAAAGTAATAAAATTATATGAATGTCACAATCTACAAATAGAAATAACTACGCCATAAAAATTTTAGCATCATTGTAATACTTTTCTGATATCAAAGAGTTGGTTTCCTTATGATAGTAAACCTAAACACTTTGAAAGGTGTAAAACCTAGAGTCCTCATCTAAAGAACACAGGAAAAAAACCTTACCTTTGAATTCTGCTATCACAGATACATATTAACTGTGTACAGTCTGTTGTTTCCTGTGTAGTAAACTCTTACGGACACAGAATTCAAAGAAAATGTTTAAAAATTTAAAATGTAACTTACAGTGATAATCCTGAAGTATACTACGAAATCTTGAAATGCTTTTTGAAAGAAAGGTTGTATGTCAGGGAGCACTTGTTTGTAAGAAAAACAAATTTGCAGTATCTTTTAGATATGAATAATCTATATTCTATCTCATACCTTCCTATCCCCCATCTTGTTGGGGCAGTAAATGTAAATGGCTACTAGTACAGGGACTTGCTCTCCCACCACCTCTCTTTGAAATCATTCACAGCTTATTTTGTACTATTAAAAGCACACATCCTCCTTATCAGCTTCTTCCTTTCACTATCTCTCAGATACCCAAGGAAAAACAGTTCTCATCTAGTTACCTCCTCTTAACAAATCAATAAAAAAAAACTCTACTGATAGGTGATGGGTTAAATCACTGATGTGTGTTCTCGGTAATAATGCAAAATAAACTGGAAGCAAAATTAGCAAAGAATGCTAGCCTTCCAAAATTCCTTGAAAGATTTAGAAACTCTTTCAGAATTTCTATGTCTTTGAAAGCCTCAAATTAAACCTACTGCTACTCAACTATCAATATCCAAGACATTATTTTTCTATTCTCATTTTTTTCTCTTCTAATTATTTTCTTCTGTTCTGCATTTTCGCTACATTAGCATTATTATTTACACAAGTTAGCCTGGCAACTCAATCATCTCATAGAGATTCACCGCAAAAAATCCAATCTGATAAATTTCTCAAACATAACTTGTAAAAAGAGGGTTCCTTATGTATATAAATGAGTTAAGGATATTAGAGGAGTAAGTCTCTCAAAAGTGGCAACAAAAAGGAATTATTTAGCACTGTAACTCAATTAAAACACAACATTCCCCCAAGCATTTGTGAATAAGGCAGCATTTACTACAATAAAACAACAGAGAATGTATTTATACAGCACTCCAGACGCTGGCATTAGATCAGAGGAGACTTTGAGTCAATTTCCCTTCAACTGACCAGCTGCCTTTGGGCAAATTTTCTCAACAGAAAAAAAAAAAAAAAAGAATAAAGAATAGTATGAATACCTCAAAGGAACACTGAAGAATAAGTCACACAGTAACATAAAAAGAACTTACTGTATTACTTGACATATTCAATTAATGTCAGCTAATGTCATTATACCACTAACATCAAGACCTGTATTTTGTTACTTTTCTATTACTGATGAGTTTTCTGCTGACACCCATCTGATCAATGACACATATATATGATCAATGATACACACATTCAAGACCAGTGGTCAAGAATCAACTTTGAAAGATAGAGATTCAACATCCTGTCACCTTGATAAGGAACATCAATATATTAAGCTAAACAAAATGATGTGATATAAACCCAATACCATTCCCATGTCACACAGAAATAAACATGCAGCATGTAAGAATATAACAGTGATCAAGAGCCCAGTTTCCAGAGTCACACAAACCCAAAATGGAATTCAACTCCTGCCATTTATTATGTTGACCCTGAACTCAAACCTTGGTCATTGTTATTTTCAGACCAGAGTCAAAAACGGAATGAGATAAAACATGAAAATATAATACACCCTACAGCTAAAGTTTCAGGCATTAGTCTACTAGAAAATCTTACAAATAAAGAGGTTCCCAAGTCAACTATTTATATAATAAAATAACAATAGATAGCATTTGCATATTTATATGTGCCAAGCACTGTGCTAAGTACTTTTCAGGAATTATTCTATTCCTCACAGAAACCCTATGAGACAAATATATTAACTTTACAAATGAGGATGTTGTGGAGAAGAAAAATGTTTTCTAAGATAAAAAAAGTCAAGTTTCAAACACAGTCCACAGGACTATATTTTTAGCCAAGACATCATTCTGTCGCCCCAGAAATAACACAGGGAAAATACGGAACACCAAAGTAAAACACGATGCATGTCTTCAAGAAAGAAATCAGTCATTTAGGCTGAGTAACAGCTTTAAATAGCACTCATATAAACACCTCATCTTAACTCCTGATCATTATGAGGCACAGGACAACCAGGAGGTAAGAGTTTTACATAATACTAATTTGAACTAAAAACAAATGACCTAAAACTTCAAGTTCCCATCTTGCCATTCATGTGCACAATCTTATTTTAGTAAGTCTTCTGCTATAACACATTTTATAAATACATCCAATTTAAATGTTTTGTGGCCGGTGCGGTAGCTCATGCCTGTAATCCCAGCACTTTGGAGCCTGGGCAGCAGAGCGAGATTCCATCTCAAAAAAAATAAATAAATAAAAATAAATAAATGTTTTATTTTTCAAGTTTTTTTTTTGTTTTTTTGTTTTTTCTTTTTTTTGAGACAGGGTCTCACTCTATCACCCAGGCTGGAGCGCAGTGGCACAATCATGGCTCACTGTAGCCTCCACCTCCTGGTCTCAAGTGATCCTCTCACCTCAGTCTCCCGAGTAGCTGGGACCACAGCCGTGTGCCACTATGCCTGACAAATTTTTTAATTTTTTTGTAGAGACAAGGTCTCACCATGTTGCCCAGGCTGGTCTCAAACTCCTGGACCCAAGCAAGCCTCCCACCTCAATCTCCCAAAGTGTTGAGATTACAGGTATGAGCCACCATGCTCAGCTCAAGATGTTCTAAATATATATATATAAAAAGGACCACATGAAATAGCTCTTGCAGTTTCACCACATGTAAAGAGGAACACTACAGTTCATGAAGAAAAAGAAAACACTGGCTGGGCATGGTGGTTCATGCTTGTAATCCCAACACTGTGAAAATGAGGCAGGAGAATGGTTTGACGCCAGGGACTCAAGACCAACCTGGGCAACACGGTAAGGCCCCATCTCTTAAAAGAAAAAAAGAAAAGAAAAGAAAAAAATCACAGAATTCTCTCAGTCCATTGTTTTAGGTCAAAGACGATAGATTCCTAAATAAGTCAGAATAGGTTATCAACTATCTTAAAAATATTTTCTCTTTGTTTCAATCAGTTGATTAAAATTAACCAATGTTAACAAGGTTGTGTTGTTAATCCTCAGGCCTCATACTGACTTCCTAAAAGAAAACTATTACACTGTACAAAGCCTCTCATCAGAATATACCATAATCTAATTTCTAACTTACATTTTTCTTTTACTACTTTTCTATACTACCCACTCTGCTAACACATATCACTTATGCAAAAGTTCAATCACCTTATATGTATTATAATCTTCTTGAAGAAAGAAACAATGTCTTATGTGTCTCTGTATCTACCACAGAACCCAGCAGTTATGCCTAGAAGATACTCAGATATCTATTGCCTACTGATAGTAAATAAAGATAAGCAATTAAAGCTTTTTATCATTTTTAATTAAAATATTTAACTTTTTATTAACAAAAATTTCAAATATACAGAAAAGATCAAATAGCACAATCATCCAGTATGTCTTCTGCTTAAGATTCAACAACTGTTAACTGTAAATTTTGAGAGTTTTTTAATACAAAAATTATTAGAGCAAAATATAAGCAATATATGGCATACTATTCTTTATTTATTCATTGCTTATTCTTTAAAAACATTGGCAAAGAAAGACACTCACTAAAAGGTATTTTTTCTCAATAACCTAACTTTAAACAAAAAAGGCTATGAAAATATTCTAAAAAACTGTAGTATCTGTCACAATACAGTATACGTCCCATTTGATACAGACCTAATTTATAATTTTTGAGAGCTACTTGTGAGTCACGCATGGTGGCACATGCCTGTAATCCCAGCTACTTGGGAGGCTGAGGTGGGAGGATCGCTTGAGCCCAGGAGGTCAAGGCTGTAGTAAGCTATGGTTGTGCCTGTGAATAGCCACTGCACTCCAGCCTGAGCAACATATTAAAACTGCCATCTCTGGGGGGAAAAAAAAAAAAAGAAGCTAGTTTGCTTACTACAAAGTTGAGCTCTGTTGATAACAAGATAGTTTTAAGTAATAAAATTTAAATTACATAATTTTCCAACAGCGATCACGACCTCCACTAATCTAACCCTCAGAGGCACCAGAGGTGGTTTCTGGAACACAGATGTTCCCTGAGATCTCTATTTTATGGACCCTCATGACTGGCTGGTGGTGACTATCAAGCATCACACACTCCATTTTTCATCTGATTTTGGGATGTTCTTTCTTCAAAACAATAAACCAAAATATAAACTTTTATTTACATTAAGTTAAAAATAAGTTGTTGAGAAGAATGAAAGGTAAAAACATACCCCTTAAAATTCCTAGTTTATGATCATATTTTGTCTAGGTGACATGACTAGTATATTTGGCTTTGCACAAAAGTTTCCTTTATTTTAAAACTATTAATTATTCTAATTTAATTATTTATTATAATTTAATTATGCTTTGGTATATATAATATTAGCAAGCCTCATCCATGAATACTGGCATCTGGATAACACAATGTGTATCTTGTAGTAAGGAAGGATTATGTCCTGTACATTTTATAGTAAGGAAGGGATTATGGCCAACCTGACGTTTGGTAGAGTGGGTAAGATATGAACAACAATTAAGTATTTATTATATAATAATTATTAGAAATCAATCAATCTTCACTATCCTCATAGAAACAGTCATTTCAGGGAGGTGTTATGAAGTCCCTGAAGTAGGGCAAAAATATCAGGTCAACAAATACAACTTTTAAAGCAAACTAACACAAAGCTACCTTTTTTTTTTTTTTCAAGAAAAAAGGTCTACTGCAAAAGCAAATATAAAAGGTCATAATAAATGTAGAGTACTAGAAGACTACTCATAAATGTTAAACTAATCAATTTTGAAGGGTAATTCCTTGACAACACAGAATCTTATGTCAAGATCAACAGAAATGCTTACTAAATAAATGCTTAAATATCCCAAGACCAGGCAAAATTACATGTATAAACATATACACATACATACACATTTTTTTAAACATCTTCTTCCAAAATAAATCCCTTAGCTTGATATTTGACAGTTGAAAGAAATTTCAAAATGTAGAATTATTCTTCCACTTGAAAGGAGGTAAAAATCAGGGACATAGCTGAGACGGAAATTACACGTATGTGGTGTTTTATTAGAAATCATTTAAACAAATTAGCAGCCTTGATAGTCATAATATTCCTACCTAACAGATAACATAGTATTCCAATTTTTAAAGGACATACACGTATGTACGTATATATATGGTAAACATTTCTCATTATATATATAGCTTGGCCAAAATAAAAATTTCCATCTTTAATGACTAGTTTAAATAAAGTATAACTTAAAAATTAGCAAAGTCAACGAAATCCAACCAAGGGCATTTGCCTCAGAAATACCTCTCAAATAAATATTTATAACAAAGAACATAACAATATGTTTGAAAATAATACCTATATTCAAATGACCATTTTAAGCCTGAAAACATGAAATTGTGTAAAAAGACTAAGTCAGTTAGAAAGCTATAACAGAAATATAATGGTATAAATTCTATGTCTGAATTACCTATCAGACATTCTTAAAGCTCAGAAGAGAGGGAAGCAGGGAATATTTCACTGAATTTTCAAAAATTAAATAAGCCCTCCACCCAGAATGTCTAAAATTAAAAAGACTATATAACAACATTGGCAGGGATGTGAAGAAACTGTAACTGCTGGTGGAAGTTTCTAGTACACTGGCATCACACTGGAAAAACTATTTGGCAATGAACACATACACTACAACCTAGCAATTCCATACCTAGGTAATGCCTCATATGTGCCAAAGGCACAAACAAGAATGTCTACAGCTGTACTCTATCAATGAAAAGAAAAACTGCGTTGTTCAACAACACAGATTAGCTTATCCATATACTATTAAGGAAAAGGGGTCAAATACAAGAGTATATACAATTCTATTTAAATAAAGTTCAAAAACAGGCAGAATTATTCTAGTGTTAAAGGACAGGGTAGTGGTTAGGAATAATGACTAGGAAAGGACACCAGTATTAGTAGTTTTTTTTAATTGGTCTGGATGCTGGTTACATGGGTATATTCACTGTGAACATAAGCTGTACACTCAGGATTTGTGCAATATTCTATAATATGCTGAACATAAGTTATTAAAAATAAGTTTATATTTTAAAAATTAAGCAGACTACACAATTTTTTTTAGACAGAGTCTCCCTACATTGCGCATGTTGGTCTCAAACTCCTGAGCTGAAGGGGTCCTTCCACGTTGGCCTCCCAAAGTGCTGAGACTACAGGCATGAGCCACCATGCCTGGCCAATACCACAATTTTTATTCTCTAAATATCACCTGGAGATGTCTTTAGCCTCCCAGCTGAGATTCCAGAAAAAAATAATAACGAAAAACTAAGAGCCGCTTCTAAATGAACACTCAAAAAAGAAACTAGGCCGGGCGTGGTGGCTCATGCCTGAATCCCAGCACTTTGCGAGGCTGAGACAGGCAGATCACTTGAGATCTGGAGTTTTAGACCAGTCTGGCCAAGGTGGTGAAACCCCGTCTCTACCAAAAATACAAAAATTAGCCAGCCATAGTGGCGCGCGCCTGTAGTCCTAGCTACTCAGGAGACTGAGGTGGGAGAATTGCTTCAACCCGGGAGGCGGAGGTTGCAGGGAGCCCAGATCGCACCATTGCACTCCAGCCTGGGCGAAAGAGCGAGACGCTCTCTCAAAAAAAAAAAAAAAAAGAAAAAGAAAAAGAAACTAAACAGCTCTACAAGTTCACTAATAGCATATACCATTAGTATAAAACTTAAATAGTAGCTTAAAAAGCCAATAAGCTATCAGTAAAGAGCTATCAATTTCAATATGTTTACGAACCTTATAATTTGGTAAATTTATCCAAATAATAACTGAAAAATCTTAATGTCTTATTCTTTCTTTTTTTTGAGACGGAGTCTTGCTCTGTCACCTAGGCTGGAGTGCAATGGTGCCATCTCAGCTCACCGTAACCTCCACCTCCCAGGTTCAAGAGATTCTCCTGCCTTAGCCTCTCGAGTAGCTGGTACTATAGGCATGTGCCACCACACCCAGCTAATTTTTGTATTTTTAGTAGAGATGCGGTTTCACCACGTTGCCCAGACTGGTCTAAAACTCCCGACCTCAAGTGATCTGCCCACCTCAGCCTCCCAAAGTGATGGAATTACAGGCATGAGCCACCGCACCTGGCTGTCTTCAAATATTAAAACTATGTGTGAAAATCCCCCGTCCCAAACTCCTAACCAATTGTTTACCTCAAACTCAATGTCAAATTTCAGATCATATATGCTGCCATATAACACAACTGCAATATGGCACAAGAAAGACTGAGAGGGTAGAAAGGACGCCCTGAGTCTTAATGCCTCTTTACGGAGAAAAAAGAGATCAAGAACAGTTATCTTTTTTCATTATTTTTCTTCCAGGTTATCTAGATCACCACTGTCCCATCAACAGAATTTTCTGTAAAGATAGAAAGTTCTCTATCTACATTGTCCAGTACAGTGGTCCTAGACGAGCCACATGCAGCCATGGAACATTTGAAATGTGACTAGTACAACTAAGGAATTTAAATTAATTTAACTTTGGCTACCATATTGGGTAGCACAGCTCTAGACTGTATATTTGGTATGATTCACTGAGTAAAAATGAGACAAATGAGAAAGAATTAAAACTTTTCAATTAAAGGAGAAATTTAAATGATGCTTCAATGTCAAGGTGGTTAAGGACTTAGTTATTCTTTAAAAAATTAACCAGTAGTAAAGACAGGATACTTAGTTCTGACCCCTGCAAGTTGATGGAGGCAAAAAAAGAAAATTTGAACCTATATCCACTGAGCTTACTGGTGTACCACCTTTCATTCCAAAGCAATAAATATAGAAAAAAAGTGGAATGCAGTAAAGTTTCCTAAGAAAATCCAGTGCTGACAGTCAGCAGTTGAGAATGGGGTTCTATCATTTGTGCCTGGTTCTCATGTTCTAGAAGCTCCAACATCATCAGGAGATTTCAGCATATGAAATACTGATATTACCACAACTACCTAGAACCTTTCTGGTTAGGCACAGAGATGCTATTATATATTATCACATCCTTAATAAAAATGTCTAATTTTGTAAATGTTATTTTGTTTTCCCCTTATATAACTGATTGTAAAAGCAATGTGTGCTGGGATCAGAGGAGGTTGTTCATTTACACAACTCATGACCTCATTAATAGTTTTTAGGTAGTCAATACTCAAGAAACCATTTACTTTTTTGGATGAGCTTATGGTGAATTGAAGAAAAAGCAATGTTCAAAAGCAACAAATCGATCAGCATTTCAGATGCAGATCAACTCTGAATTTCAATAAAGACTTCCAAATGGCAATAAAAACAAGATTTAACAGGTTGGATACAAATGACATACCAGCAAATTACCACAGGACTAAGATTCCTATTTCATAAAAGGATAACCAAAGCCAATTCGGTCTTCAATGTACTTAGCTGGAAAATAAGCTAACTTCAGAAAAGTAGCAAATAATGCATACCCACAATTGTATGACTGTGATAGTTATTGGGAGGTATATATAAGAAATCCTTTACATTTTACAACCCATATATTTCATTTGTAGGGAAGTAAAAGTACTTTTGAAAACAGTGATTTTGGCCTGGCACAGTGGCTCATGCTGTAATCCCAGCACTAAGACTGCACTAAGACACACTTAACATTGAAAAATTTAACTGGGTATTTTGCCAGTAACATACTGACAAACATGAAAAGAAAATTTAACAAACATGGCAATTTCTATCCTAAAACATATACTTCGCTAAATATTACAATTTAATATAGTAGTTTGCTCAACTGACATGTTTATGAAGTAAGCAAAATTAGATTTCAAGATGATATGGTATGTCAAACAGTGTATCTGTAACCAGGAGGATTCAGAGCATATTTAAAAGCATTTGTTTTTTGTATGACAGCGTAAGATAAAATGAGAACTAAAAAACTCATTTAAGAACCTATTAAAGAACTTTTGGCATTTCTTAACATAAAAATGCATACATGCATTTTATGGTTCTTAGCATGTGTGTTTTTTCCAACTGGATGCTGAATTAAAACTTACCTGCTTTGTTGACTTTTTTGTGCCATTAAAAATCTTCCAAGCTAGCCCATTGCCACCACTGGCAATATGTCGACCAACATCAAATTCTCTAGTGACAGGATTTCCCATTACAGCACTAGTGACATCAGCTGTTACTTTTGTAACAGTACTCTTCAATTTATTAAGCATGGACTCCATGGCTGCAATATTGGGTAGTTACAGTCACCTAGAAAAACAGAAGGATAGTGGAGAACTGATCATTTCTTATTTGTATAAGCATTTATTCATAGTTTAATTTGAAAAGCATAAGATCTCCCAAACAGTGAACAGAATAATCCTATATAGATAAAAGTTGTATGTTGGTTTTGTCCTCAGAACCCAATACACTTTAGTACAAATGTAAGTCCAGAAATCAAACTGTTTGTTTCAACCTCAGTTCTCACTGACCAGAAAAAGATATATTCACACTTGACAATGACATTAAGAAAGAGAATGAATATTGCTCAACTGTATAACACGGATGCTGTAAGACTTATAGTGGGGGATGGGCATGGTGGCTCATGCCTGTAATACTAGCACTTCGGGAGGCCAAGGCATGCGGATCACCTGAGGCCAGAAGTTTGAGACCAGCTGGCCAACATGGTGAAACGCCATCTCCACTAAAAATACAAAAATTAGCCAAACATGGTGGTGGGTGCCTGTAGTCCTAGCTACTTGGGAGGCTGAGGCCCAAGAATCACTTGAACCCAGGAGGTGGAGGTTGCAGTGAGCCGGGATCACTCCAGCTTTGGTGACAGAGAGAGACTGCATCTCAAAAAAAAAAAAAAAAAAAAAGACTTAAAGTGGGGTTTGTGGGGTTTGAGAGGCCAAGGCAGGAGGATCATTTGAGGCCAGGAGTTCAAGACCAGTCGGGCCAACATGGCGAAAAACCATCTCTACAAAAAATACAAAAATTAGCCAGGCATGGTGGCGCACTCCTATAATCCCAGTTACTCAGGAGACTGAGGTACAAGAATTGCTTGAACCCGGGAGACGGAAGTTGCAGTGAGTCAAGAGTTGAGATCGCATTACTGCACTCCAGGCTGGGTGACAGCACGAGACTCTGTCTCAAAAACAACAACAACAACAACAACAACAAATATAGACGGTCTGACTCTCACTTCACATTTAAAAATTTACTCTTATTTTTTCTTTTTCCACCCCTTTTCACAGGTGTCGATCACTTCACATTAAAAACAATATAAAACTTAAAAGATGCTAACGTTTTACTAAGCAATAAATTTGTATTTTCTTTATTATTATTTTTCTGTAGAGACAGGGTCTTGCTACGTTGCCCAGGCTGGTCTCAAACTCCTAGCCTCATGTGATCCTCCCATCTTGGTCTCCCAAAGTGCTGAGATTACAGGAATAAATAAGCCACCACGTCTAGCCCAAAATGGTATTTTATAAAAAGTTTTACTCATAATTAAATAATAATTACACTCAACTATCAAATCACTTAAGAAAATCTCCTAAAAGAGAAACATTGGCCAGGCACAGTGGCTCATGCTTGTAATCCCAGCACTTTTGGGAGGCTGATGGAGGTGGATCACTTGAGCTCATGAGTTTGAGACCAGCCTGGGAAGCCTGGAGAAACCCTGTCTCTACAAAAAATATGAAAATTAGCCAGGAATGGCGGCATGTGCCTGTACTCCCAGCTACTTGGAAGGCTGAGGTGGAAGGATCGTTTGAGCCCGGGATGGGGAGCTGCAGTGAGCTAGGATAGCACCATTGCACTCCCGCCTGGGTGACAGCCAGACTCTATCTCCAAAAAAAAAAAAAAAAAAGCACTGATGGTAAAGGGGCAATAAAATACATGCATAACAAGCATAAGCATAAAATCTGAAGATTATTTTTAAAATTTTACATAGCTTTGTTATGAATGACGTGTCATTAATGAATACTTATTTGGTAACTTTTAATAAGCATAATGATCAGCAGTTGTTACAGGCTGAATATTTATCCTAAATGCTTGGGACCAGAAGCATTTTGGATTTTTAAATTTTTTTCAGATGTTGGAATGCTTGCATTACATACTTACTGATTGAGCAACCCTAACTCAAAAATCTAAAATCCGAAATGCTCCAATGAGCATTTCCTTTAAGCACCATGTCACTGCTCAGAAAGTTTCAGATTTTGGAGCACTTCAGATTTTTGGATTAGGGATATTCAACCAGTGTTAATAATTAGTAATTGCCAGGCTTAACTTTTCTCCTTTGGTAAATTAAAATAGACTCTAATTGTGATGATGTCTGTTGACATCTTTAGTTGAAGAAAGCTAAAGGAAGCTTTCTTCAAACTGTAATGTCTGTATCTCTAGGGTTACCTGAAGACTTCTCAGGGAATACATGGGCATAGACAGTTTTAAGGTAGCAGTTCCTAATCTGGAGTCAGGTAAAGACTTCAAAGATAATTAGAGGTACTATTAGGACCCCATACTAGGCTTTGTTATATTGAATGCATTAAACATATATAAAACCATTTTGTAGTTATGGAAATGTTATTACAATTATTTCAAAATAATGTTTTTATTCTATACTTTTTATTTCATATATTTAAAAATATTACTCTAAGTAAATAAATGAATAAGTTACTCTAACTTCTGGCCATAAGGGAGGAACAAAGAGTGAATCTGCCCTCTTGCTTTTAACAACTAGAAAACTGAACAAAATATATGAAACACATTTTTTCAGACACTGAACAGGCAGCAAGAGCCTTTGATCCCAGTAAGAAAGAGAACTAACAAGAGAACCAGGATTGCCCCAGAGGCACATTGCACACTACAGAGCATAAAGCAGAATTCCAGGTAGCTATCTAGCTGAATGGAGAAGCTGGAGGGACAAACTGGCATTCAAGAATGCGGAGGTAGATGAAAGTTCTGAGACACAATTTCAAAGTGAATGAAGCTAAAAAAAATGCATAGAGGTCCCCTTCATGCTCTGTTCCCTGGTCCCACACATGCTTATGCATACATAGTGTGACACTCCACCAGGTCTGGCAAGAACCAAACTAGAGAGCTAAGAGTTGAATAGTTTTAAAGTTCACACAAGGCTGCAAATCATTCGGTATTTCATCAGCTGGAGTAGTGAGTCTTCACTGACCACTAAGACATTTAGCAGAAACCTTGTAAGAACCATGCCTTAATAGTGGGGTAAACCACCCTTAGTGTAAAAGTTAATCTAAATCTGCTTTAAAATCAATTCTCAAATAACTGAAGTAATAATAAATTACTAAACTGCCTACCGGAACAAAACCCAATAGTCATGAAAAGAAGACATATAACATGCACAAAAAATTCAGATACTAAACAATGTAACATTCACAATGTTCAGCAGGCAATCAATAACTATTTGACATGCCAAGAAGCAAGATGATGTGACTTACACAACAGTAGATCCCAACCCCCAGGCCGCAGATTAGTACCAGTCCATGGCCTATTAGGAACCGGGCTGCAAAGCAGGTGAGCGGTAGGCGAGCAAGCATCACTGCCTAAGCTCCGCCTCCTGTCAGATACGTGGCAGCAATGGATTCTCATAGAAGCGTGAACCCTACTGCAAACTGCACATGTGAGGGATTTAGGTTGTGTGCTCCTTGTGAGAATCTAACTAATGCCTGATGATCTGAGGTAGAAGAGTTTCACCCTGAAACCAAGTCCCCCACACCCCATCCATGGAAAAACTGTCTTCCAGGAAACTGATCCCTGGTGCCAAAAAGGTTGGGGACTGCTGCTATACAAAGCTCCAAGAAATTAAATAAACCACACACAGGATAAACACAAAGAAACCCATACATAGATATACCAAATAGCTGAAAATCAGTGATTAAAAGAAAAATCTTAGAAGCAGCCACAGAAAACAAGTAAATTACACATAAGAACAAAGATAAGAATTTCCCCAGACTGGCCAGGTGCGGTGGCTCATGCCTGTAATCCCAGTACTTTGGGAGGCTGAGGCAGGCAGATCACGAGGTCAAGAGATGGAGACCATCCTGGCAAACATGGTGAAACCCCATCTCTACTAAAAATACAAAAATTAGCTGGGCAAGGTGGTGCACACCTGTAGTCCCAGCTACTTAGGAGGCTGAGGCAGAAGAATCGCTTGAACCCGGGAGGAGAAGGCTGCAGTAAGCTGAGATCGCACCACGGCACTCCAGCTTGGCAAGGAGCAAGACTCTGTCTCAAAAAAAAAAAAAAAAAGAATTTCCCCAGATTTGGCAGAAACAACACATGCCAGAGAACAAGTGAATGAGGTCTTTAAAACTGGTAAAGGAAACTGTCAACTTAGAATTCTATAGGTTGGGGAAAAAACTTTCAAAACTCAATGTGAAATAAAGACATTTTCAGAAAAACAACAGATAATCACTATAAAAACTAGTAGAGCTGGGAGGACCACTTGAGCCCAGCAGTTCGAGACGAGCCTAGGCAACATAGTAAGACCCCATCTACAAAAAATAGAAAAGTTATCCAGGTATGGTGTCACCTGACTGTAGTCTCATCTACTCAGGAGGCTGCGGCAGAAGAATCAATTGAGACCAGGAGGTGGAGGCTGCAGTGAGCTGTGATTGTGCCACTGTACTCCAGCCTGGGTGACAGAACAAGACCCTCTCTCTAAGAAAAGAAAGGAAAAAGAAAAAAAAAAACAAGAAAGTTTTTAAAGCAGAACAATAAAAATAAAAATGATGTAGGTATATAAAAAATACTTTTCATGTCATAATATCTTTAAAATATAGCTGATCATTTAAAACAAAAATAATAAAAATGTATTGTGCTTATAACATATGTAGAAGAACTGGCATGAGAAAGAACAGGAGGGGGAAATGTAAGTATATTTTTTAAAGATCCTTACATTATATGTGAGGCAGTACAGTATCATTTGAAGGCAGGTTGTGGTAAGTTAAATGATATATACTGTAAACCCTTGAATAATAAAATAACTACAAAATAATAAAGTGATATAACTAAATTGTAAAGATAAAAATAAACCCTAAAGTAAACTGAATAAATATAAAAAGAAGCAGAGCCCGGGCGCGGTGGCTCAAGCCTGTAATCCCAGCACTTTGGGAGGCCGAGACGGGCGGATCACGAGGTTAGGAGATCGAGACCATCCTGGCTAACACGGTGAAACCCCGTCTCCACTAAAAATACAAGAAAATTAGCCGGGCGAGGTGGTGGGCGCCTGTAGTCCCAGGTACTCGGGAGGCTGAGGCAGGAGAATGGCGTGAACCCGGGGGGGCGGAGCTTGCAGTGAGCCGAGATCGCGCCACTGCACTCCAGCCTGGGGCACAGAGCAAGACTCCGTCTCAAAAAAAATAAATAAATAAATAAATAAAAAGAAGCAGAAAAGAGGAAGGAAAAAAAAAACAAATGCAGCAAATACCAAATAAATAGCAAGATGGTTGACTTAAATCCAACCATATCAATAAATTACATTAAGTGTAAACAATTTAAAATTTCAATTACAAGGCAGAGATTGTCAAATTGGATAAAAAAGCAAGACCTAACTATATGCTGCTTACAAAAACCCACTTTAAAAGTATAAAAACACAGGTGAAAGAATGTGAAAATATACCAAGTTGGAGTGGCTATATTAATAACAGAATAAGCTTGAAGACAAAGAGGTCATTTTGTAATGACAAAGTTGTCAATTCACCAAAAAGACATAACAATACTAAATATGTACACACCCAATAAGAGAACTTCAAAATAAATGCAGCAGAAAGTGGCAGAACGGACAGAAGAAATAGACAAATTCATAATTATAGTTGGAGACTTTACGAGTTCTCACTTAGTAACACAGAGCAAGCAGGAAGAAAATCAGTAAGGACAGAGACTTCAACAGCACTACCAAACAACCTGAACTAAAACAGTCACTCTACAAATGACAAATTGTTTTCATGTAGACATGTAACATTCACTAAAATGAACTACATGCTTGGCTATGAAACAAGTCTCGAAATATTTATAACTACTGAAATAATACAAACTATTTTCTTTGACTACAATAAAATTAAACTAGAAATCAATAATAGATTAAAATACATAGAAAAACTGCAAATATATGGAAATTAATCAACACTTTTTTTTTTTGAGACGGAGTCTTGCTCTGTTGCCCAGGCCGGAGTGCAGTGGCACAACCTCGGCTCACTACAACCTCCGCCTCCTGGGTTCACGCCATTCTCCTGCCTCAGCCTCCCAAGTAGCTGGGACTATAGGTGCTCACCACTACGCCCGGCTAATTTTTTGTATTCTTTAGTACAGATGGGGTTTCACTGTGTTAGCCAGGATAGTCTCGATCTCCTGACCTTGTGATCCACCTGCCTCGGCCTCCCAAAGTGCTGGGATTACAGGTGTGAGCCACCACGCCTGGCCAATCAACACTTTTAAATAATCCAAGGGCTAAAAAAGAAATCACAAAGAAATTTTAAAAATATTTTGAAGTGAATGAAAATGAAAATTTGTGAGTCGTAACTAAAGCAGTACTTACAAAGAAATCTATAGTTGTAAATGTTTATATTAGGGGGTTTAAAAGTCTGAAATAATGGTCTAAGCTTCCACCTTAGGAAGTTAGAAAAAGAGAAAATTAAAATAAGTAGACAGAAGAGGAGGAATCAATGAAAAAGTTTAATGTAATTTGAATTTAATGTAATTTAATACTTTATTTAATAGAGAAATGAAAAAGAGGAAAAAAAATCCAATGAAGTAAAAAAAAAGTTTTGAAAAGATCAATGAAATCAGCAAAACTTTAGCTGCATTCATCAAGAAAATTGTAGCAAGGTGTAGTGGCTCATGCTTGTAATCCCAACACTCTGGGAGGCTAAAGCAGGAGGATCACTTGAGCCCAGGAGTTCAGGACCAGCCTAAGCAACATAAGGAGACCCTGTTTCTACAAAAAAAGAAAAATAAAATTTGCAGGGCACGGTGGTGTGTGCTATGGTCCCAGCTACTTGGGAGGCTGAGGTGGAAGTATTGCTTAAGCCTGGGAGGTCAAGGCTGCAGTGAGCCATGATTGTGCCACTCCCCTCTGGCCTGGGTGACAAAGAGTGGGATCCTGTTTCAAAAATAAAAATAAAAAAAGAAAATAAAAATTTTAAAAGACACAAATGACCAACAACAGAAATTCCGCAGATTCTAATCTTAAAGCTTCTACATGAATAGCATATATCATCAAACATTTAAGGAAAAAAATCATACCAAGTCCACACAAACTCTCCCAGA
Source organism: Mandrillus leucophaeus (assembly GCF_000951045.1). Classification (NCBI taxonomy): domain Eukaryota; kingdom Metazoa; phylum Chordata; class Mammalia; order Primates; family Cercopithecidae; genus Mandrillus; species Mandrillus leucophaeus. Next base: position 157,391 of record NW_012104343.1, read on the forward strand.
AAACAGAAGAGGAGAGGATACTTTCCATTTCATGTTATAGAGTCAGTATTACCTTGACATCAACACCAAATAACGCCATGGCAATAAAACTGCAAACCAATGTTCCTCGTTAATATGTAAAAATCCTTAAGATATTAGAACATCACATCCAACCCCATAACCAAATGGGGTTCACTTCAGGAATGCAATGTTAATTCAACATTTAAAAATGAATCCATGTAATTCACATTAACTGAATAAAGAAAAAAAGCAAGATAATCTCAGTAGAAGCAGAGAAAAAAATTGACAAAATTCAATACCAATTCATAATCAAAACCCTCAGGAAACTAAGAACAGAAAGGAACTTCCTCAACCTGATAAACAGCATCTTTGAATATTTACAGCTAATATTATATTTAAAGATAAATACTGACCACTTTTCTCCCTAAGTTTCAGAACAAGGTAGGTATACTCACTTTTACCACTTCTATTCAACATTCCAATAGAGGTCCTAGCCAAGGCAATAAAGCAAGAAAATGAAATAAAAGGCATTCAGACTGTGAAGAAAGAAAACAATTTATTCCCAAATGACACAACTGCATACACAGAACATCAGAAGGAATGAATCTACAAAAAAGCTACCAGAACGAATACATAAGTTTGGCAAGATAGTAGAATACAAGAACAACATATTTGAAAAGATTGTATTTCTAGGCTGGGCATAGTAATTCATGCCTGTAATCCCAGAACTTTGGGAGGCTGAGGTGGAAGGACTGCTTGAGTACAGGAGTTTGAGATCAGCCTGGCAAACATTTCCTAGATCAGCCTGGGAAAAAAACATAATTTTTAAAAACAAAAAGTTTTTAAAAATTAGCCAGGAGCAGTGGCACATGTCTGCAGTCCTAGCTACTCAGTTGGCTGAGGTGGAAGGATCACTTGAGCCTGGGAGGTTGAGGATGCAGTGAGGCGTGATCACACTAATGCACTCCAGCCTGGGTGACAGGGTGAAACCCTGTCTTGAAAAAAAAATTGCATTTCTAGGTATTTCTATTAGAAAATTAAAAAATTAAAAATAATGTTTCAAGGGTATGAAATATCTATGAATAAATTTAACAAGCTATGCAAGATCTATACAATGAAAACAAAAAACTGCTAACAGAAACTGAAGAAAACCTAAATAAATGGAATGATATACTATGATCATGAATTGGAAGATTCAGTATGGTTAATGTGTCAATTATCCTTAATAATCTACAAACTCAACGCAATTCAACCAGAATCCCAGCAGGCTTTCTGTAGAAAGTGACAAATTGATTCTAGAATATTACTGTGAGAAGGGATTCACACGCTTTACTAAATTGTCAAAAGGGTCTATGGCACAAACAAAGTTTTGAAGTCCTATCACTTTCCAAATTGTCAACTTCCATGTGTACTCTTTCCTAAAATTGATTTGCCTGAGACCAAGTCTATGTCCTGAAGATTTTCCTTAACTGCTTCTTTCTTCACAATTTTTTCCCACTTGACTAAAACAAAGTATTTCTCAGCCATCCCAGTGTTACCGTAGGCCATTTTCCTAGGTGTAAAAAATTTTGTGGGAGGAGGGGGATGCAACTTGTAGATTTAATTCTAAGAGAAAGCCACTTAAGAGTAAAGCACAAGGAAGTTTGATAAGAAATACTGAAGGAGGCTATACCTTGCTTCTTTCAGGACAGATGTTAATAACAACAAGAACACACGCTATCTATCACAGAATTACAATTAAGAAGATAGTTGTCACAGAGATATAAGAACACATTTCAATTGATAAAATCCAAGGTTTTGTTGAAGTAAAGCACTATCACAATATACAACAATTTAGAAATTAGATATTGTGCAACTATTTAAACTCTTAACAAAAACTCCAGATGTGATCAACTTAAAAAATGTGCAAAAGGAGCACACATTATTCAAAATTATTTGATACAAGACCACTGATCTCAGGTAGTTTGTATCCCGTTTTCTCTATCAACAAAATTTTACTTACGTAAGTATAACCCACTTTCTTCTATTAAAGATTTGAACTGTCTATAAATGGAAACGGAGACTCACTTTCCCTTTCTAATTTAATGCTGCATTTTTGTAAGCAGCTAGAAAATGTAGCTACTGTCATTATGAAAACATTTACTGGCTATGCCAAGTTGTTCTCTAGGAACATCTGCTGTTGATTTTGATGGGAAGGTGAAAGGATACAAAATTCTATTTAAAACCATACATATCCATTCCTCTAAGGCTGCCTGATAAGCTACATATTAAATGCCCTGCACCTTGTTATACACTGAGAATACAGAGGTTCTGCTTTTTAGGGACTCCATCCAATAGCAGACTCAGTCCTGCAAAGAGTTACAGCAAATAACCTGTGGTAAGAATGTACATGCTATGGAAATATTAAGATGGGCTCAAAACTATAAAGTATTTTTCAGGTAAGAAAAGGCAGAAGAAGTATTCCGGAAGGGATTATAATACCATGTGCCAAGAGTCGTAAGGGAGGAAGACTATGGTGTGGTCTGAAAACTACAGAGTTCCATATGAAAACAAAGCGTATTTTCAGAATTGATATTCAATTTTGAGGTGCTATCCGTCATCCAGAGTCAACACTGGTGTACATACGGCAGAGAATAGGCATGGAAATTCATTTGGTGGTTTAATATTTACTGAGCATCCACTATGTATCTGATACCATATGAGAAACTGGGAAGGAAGTAAATGAAAAGCTATGAAACATCTTATATCAAAGGGGAAGACAGACAAAACCACCACAGCATTAGCCTACAGGTGATAAAATGCTACAGAATATACATGCACAGTGTTATAGGAACAAAAAGAAGAGGAATAGAATGTTTCCCAAAAACAGTCATGCTAGAGGAGTAAACTGGATAGAGAATAGGAGAACTGTAGGAGTAAAATCACAAAGTGAAAACCAAGTTCAGTTAAAAGCTGAAGAAAAAGGAGAAAGTATGGCAAAGGAGACTAAAAAGCCAGATCACCAAGGACACTGAGTAGTAAGAAATCAAGCTATGGAAGCCACAGAAGGGTTTCAGGCATGAGTAAGATGATCAATCACTCTATCAAGCAGAGTGGAAGATATACTAAAAGTGGAGGCTGAGAATACGGCAAGACTGAAGAGAACTTCAATATGCAATTCAGGGATATTTATAATTCAGAATATATACAAAGCAAGAAAATAAAGGAAACATGGACAAGGAAGATAGAGAAGAGATGGTGGGTAAAGGAGGTATTTCAAAGGTGCTAGTTATACAGATTTTGTATTTACATGTTCAACTACATTATATACTTTTATGCGTTATATTTCACATTTTAAACAAATTTTTAAAAGGAGAAAGGTTGCTGAATTACAAAAATAGCAGTGAGAAAGGAGAAGAAAGGAAAAATTAAGAAACAATTTAAAACCAAGAGAAGAAAAGGACAAAACTAAGAAGTCTACCCCACCTCCAATTTCAGAGTCTTGCTGGAAGGTAAAGCCATTTACCAAGACAGGACATATAGAAGCCAGTTGTTTTATGAGGGAAGAACTCAACTTTGGACATGTAGAATTTGAGTGCCTGAATGACACTCAGATGGAGGTATCTAGTAGGTTTTTAGACATGCAGTCCAAAAACTTAGAAAAAACCGTCCAGACTGACCGTAAAAATTGGTGCACCATGAGTCAGTATGGTAGACTATGGCCTTGAAAAATATCACCCAAGGAGACCCAAGAAGAATACCATGAAAATTACAGAAGGTCGAGGACTGAGTAATCTCCAAGGAGCCTGTAAAATAAGACCTGAACTTAAATTTGAGATTTTGAATTATTAGCATAGCCATCTGACATGTAAGAAACATGGAGTCCAAATATCTTTTCTTAAAATTACAGCTTTTCATTTTTCCTTTGATTAATGAAGAAAAAAGCCTATATTTTCCAATGACAAAATTATAAATGATGGAAATTCTTATTCATGTAAGGCATTTCTCATTGCATACCATTTATTATAATTCACTAGAAATTCAATCATCTTCCCTTCCTAAATCTCAGCCAAAATAGGATTTGGGGTAGCTTCAGTATGATTCCAAGATTGTATCTCTCTACCATCTAGCTCAGCCATCACCTGGCTTTCAGTAAACCAGAATGTGAATCTGTTGTAATACTAGATTTCGCGTGCACCTGGCAGAAAGTCGGATGAGTGTTACAGCATTTGACAGCAGGTGGCTGAAAGGAACTGGCAATTCTTTCAGTCCTGCCTGCTCATGAATTCTAGATACAGCAAGAAATACAACAGGTAAAATTATATTTATGCTTAAGAAAGACTTCCTGAATTTTCAAATAACATGAATACATACAGTCCTATACTTCCCCAGGAATATATTTTTAATTTTGTCCCCAGCTTCCCAAGCTTACAATCCCGAGAATAAAATATTAAAAAGCAGAATGAGCTTCCATTTTTGTTGAAGTCACTGCAATGCAAATAAAAAGCTTATTGTAATTACATCTGGCAATGAAGTTACATTTAATAACTTTCAGTCTCATGGCACCTAGCAGAGACTAGACTTTCAAAAAGCACAAAATAATAGACACTGACTACAAAGAACAGCAATATAAAACAAAGAAACTCAAAATAGTTTGCTTTATCCCTTAAAGGGGCACAAAGGTCTGAGATTTGTATGTAAATGCCTGAAAATAAGAGAATACCATTTATATAATCATTTATAGTTATTCAATGAATTTTTGTAATTCTAAATAAAAATTACATTCAGAAGACATGAAATACGGTTAAATGCTTCACAAAATCTGGGGGAAAAAATGTGTGCTTATACTCCCATATGCAGTACTTACCTGCTTGTATTTAAAGAAAGATGATCTTAAGATACATTCTCTTTTTTTTTTAGCTGCTCTGAAAGGAGCAGGGCTAACCTTAAGGCCAGAGTTGGCCTTAAGATGTATTCTTGAAATATACGTTTCTGTTTGTGGGAGCACTCAGAGATTACTAGAAGTTTTTAAAAAGAAAGTTTTCAAAAAATGGATAATGCTCTTCTTCGTTCTACACAGAAATCATGTTTAATCTTATTCAGAACAAAGATTAAACCAGCTGAGTACAATCATTCTCTTTACAATTATAAAAAGTATCTAATTATCAGACACAGTTGAGCCAGAACAGATTACAGAAGACAAGCCTGATTTTAAAAATGAACATTAAAAACTGAAGAGACTCAGCAATGTACAGCCAAGTTAGTACACGAATTATTAGGTACCTACTAGGTGAAAAGCACTATGCTTTTCATCATGGGTGAAAGCAGTGGGAGAAACAAGAAGTAAAACATTCAGTTTCCGTCATTGGTCACAAATTTTAAGACCACTGTACAATAAGATTTAAAAAGCAACATGAGGCCAAGTACAATGGCTCACGCCTGTAATCCTAGCACTTTGGGAGGCCAAGGCAGGAGGATCACTTGAGCTCAGGAGTTTGAGACCAGCCTGGGCAACATAGTGAAACCCTGTCTCTATGTAAATTAAAAAAAAAAAAATACAAAAAAAAAAAGCAACATGAAATTTTAGGCAACATATGCTTAAATATCAAATTAGTAATTTAAACAATAAATAAGATCTGAGGAAAAATTACGTCCAAGTTTTTTGAAGCTATTTCCAGTCCATGTAATTAGTGAACTATAGTTTTTACAACAAGAAGTTAATCAGATTCTTGAAATTATTGTAATTTTTTTAAAGCAGTAGCAGAGGGATGACAGTTTATCTCTATGCAGGCCTTCCAGCTAGAGAAGAGGGAAAAGGAATAACTGGGTAGGAAATTAGACTAAATGATTATTTCCTTAAAGTCTACAGTTCTTCCTTAATTTAAGAAAGCATAAAATCTCGGCCAGGCACGGTGGCTCACGCCTGTAATCCCAGCACTTTGGGAGGCCAAGGCGGGTGGATCACGAGGTCAGGAGATCAAGACCATCCTGGCTAACACAGTGAAACTCAGTCTCTACTAAAAATACAAAAAAATTAGCCGGGCATGGTGGCGGGCACCTGTAGCCCCAGCTACTCGGAAGGCTGAGGCAGGAGAATGCCGTGAACCCAGGAGGCAGAGGTTGCAGTGAGCCGAGATCATGCCACTGCACTCCAGCCTGGGCGACAGAGTGAGACTCTGTCTCAAAAAAAAAAAAAAAAAAGTATAAAATCTCAAATACAGTGTATGCAAATAAACTCATAGAACACAAGTACTGTCTAAGATAGTGGTTTTCAAATTCTGATGAACATCTAAATAACCTGGATAACTTCTTAAACCATATAGATGCCTATGTAGTATCTCAAACCTTTGGAATCGGAACCTATAAAGATGAAGTGTATCTGTATCCTGAGAAAGCTCCCCAAGTGATTCTGATGAACAGCAAAGTTAAGTTAAATGGTTAAGTACACACTCTTCAGTGGTAAGGAAATCTGAGTTCAAATGCCAATTCTAATATTTACTAGAGCTATGACTAACTAACTACCCACCCTAACACTATTTCTAATCTATAAAAAGGGGAAAAGCTAGCTATACCTCAAGTGATTGTTATAAGGATTAACGGTGATGATGAGGTAAATGTTAAGTACAATTACTGGCACATTCAGTAAGCATAAAATGAATTCATTTAACAAATATTCAGCACTTACACATCAGGAGATGAGGAAGGTCTAATTAATTTATTAAGTATTAATAAACATGGCAACTCTTCAATGGTGTGGTAAGAACATATAATCAGGAGAATCTATTCTAATCAGGAAAGTCTTCCCTGAAGTGAGCTGAATGATGAATAGGCATAATTGGCTAAAAAAAGAAAGGAAGGGCATTTCCAAGCAGAGGAAGTAGCATAACCAAAGCCACATACTTGAAGCAGGAGAACAGAAAAGACAGAGTGACTAGGGGAGAAAGGGAATGTCAGAAAGCACAGAGGAGATGAGATTGGAAAGGGGACCGACTATGCAGGGCTTGTAAGGCATGTTAATGTGTTCGATTTACTTAAAAATAGTGAGAAGCCACTGAAAGATTTTAAACACAAAGACAATGTTATTAGGTCTACATTTTGAAAAAGTCACTAAGTCTGATGTGGAAAACTACAGGAGACCACAGTAGATGCAAGCAGACCATAATCAGGAGGCTACGGAAGTGGTCAAGATAAGAGATGGCAGTGGCTTGGAACAGGAGGACTACTGTTACAGACGAAGAGTAGACAAGAGTCAAGAGATATTCAAGAGGCAAAATCAACAGGACTTCATGAGAGACTGAGTATGAGGCATGAGAGAGGAACTGTCAAACTTCAACTTCTATAGAAAAGAATGGATAGTGATGCTACCCACGGAGTTAAACACAGTAAGAGGAGCTATTTTTCTTCTTGGGGTGAGGGAAGGGAGGTATATCATGAATTTCAAACATGTGAGTATGAGTAGTTATTCCCAGTAACAGGGTTGATCTGTACAGGAAGTATTCCAGAGTACAGAAGTACAATGTGCCTGTATATATTTTATTGGGTATTTATGAATCTTAGAGACCAAATAGGTTTCTGCATGTGAGTAATGTAAACCTAAAAAGAATGAAGGCCCTCACCTTCCATTAGGTTCCCTTCCTTTACACAATCCCCCAAAAGCATTCTTTAAGATTACAGTTTAATGTTGCCTCAAGAAGTAATTTATATACTCAGCTGATTTCATTTTTAAATATTTTAAAAATATTTGTGCTAAAGAATAAGACAGCAAACCAAACAACAACAACAAACCTGCAAAGTCCAAAAGGAATCTTCAAGCATCTGACTTTCAAGCCATCACCAGAACATGACGGGGTTTTACAGTGACAGGCTGATTTGGAGCACTTTTGCTAAACTATTTATTTTTCAGAACGGAGACATGCTACTTAGAAAACTCACTCATAGAATCCAATGTTTTTAAAAAGTGTCATCACAAGTAATTCCTGAGTTTGACGTACTAAAAAACAGTTGACACCTTCCAATGAAGTCACTACAGGCATATAGCGCTTTTAAGCGGCTTGTCTGGAGCCTCCTCGAGTGCTTTAGAGGGTGAATTTGATAATATGGTCTCCTTAATTACGGATCACAGGTATGTGCTCAGTCAGAGTCCAAGAAGTTTTTGCAAGCTTTATCGGTCTAAACCTTCCTCCATTCGTTCTCTTCCGCTTAGAAAAACAAGACTGCAGGAGTCACCGGTGGGGTTTTTGTCTTAACAAAACACCTGCCCCACCCACCTCACACACAATAACCTTCCATTCCAGAACTAAAGCTACTGTCAGAGAAGGACTGCGGGCGGCAGGGCCCCGGCTGGTGACCCAAGCTACCGGATTCCAGATCTCAGAACTGAGGGGAGCTCTCTCACTCGGTCCTAGAGTAGTGTCCAATGTCCCCGAAAGGTACCACGTTCTCCACCACCGAAACCCGAGCTCCCCAGCCGGCATGGGGGGCTCTCCCTCCGGCAGCTGACTCCGATCCCCGGTCTCCCGTCGCCTCAAGGCCTCTTCTGAGGACTCGGCCCTCTCGGATCAGCTCCCCGGAGCTCGCTGCTCGCCCAGCCCTGCTATGAGCGGGCGCCGACCGCCGATCGCCCGGCCGGCCGCCGGCAGGCCCGTCACCAGGCAACATTCACCAGCCCAGGCGGCCCTGGGAGGCCTACCCCGGGCGCGAGTCCTCCATTCCCTCCTCGCCGGCCCCGGGAGCCCAGGCGAGAGCGCGGCCGGTGAGGGAGGTTGCTCGGTGCCGGCGGCCGGTCACTTACCTCTTCCTTCTCCTTCCAGGAGGGGCGGTGCTGGGGCTCTTTCCCCCCGCCCCCCTAACAAACGCCGCCTGGCTTTTCCTGCTTTGCCTTGGTGCCTGGCCGCTGACTCCGGCTTTACTCCATATCCTCCGCCGCCCCCGCGGTCGCAAACGTCGGAGCTGGAGGAGGGAAGGGGGTGAGGAGGGGAGGGACTGGGGACGAAGAGTAAGGGAGGGGGAAAAAGACTGAAAGACCTGCTGGCCGGGGGCATGACGTCACTTCCTGCTGGTTCGGAAGAGGCGGGGCCAGGACTTCTCTCCGCCCCCTGGTGTCAGTTGGGGGCGGGGCTATGGTGCCGGAGGAGGAGCCAGCACGCGAGCTTATGGCGGTTCTTTTGACTCCGCGGTTCCGTAGACTTGGCAGTCAGAACGAGCTTCCGGGCCCAGGGCTGAACGGGCCAAGTTCCATGAACCGTAAAGGTGGCTTCTGCCGGAAAAGGAGGACATGCAGCCCTGTATATCCTAGCCAAAGTTGTAGTGAAGGTGGAGTGGGGAGCTGAGGGGAGCGGACGGCTGGGACTCTGCTCCTCATCGGTCCAGGGCCCCGCCCATTTCCTAGCCCGCCCCCTTCGTGGTCTCCCAGGCACTGGACTGGGGGACCCAGGACTGAGGCTTTTTAGGGGTTACTCTGGTGAAGTGCCCTTGGAGCATGCAGGAAAGCATTTTTTCCCAAACTTTAATGTACATACGAATCCCTAGGATCTTGTGAAAATGCAGATTCTGATTGAGGAGTAGGGTCTGATAATCTGCGTTTCTAATACATGTCCAGATGGCACCAATGCTGCTGGTCCCTAGGCTACACTTAGAGCAACAAGAGGTTAAAGTACTAGAGGGCAAGTTCCTTGAGCTAGAGGAGTGATTTCTTTAATCTAACCTACTTGTTTAATGAAGGTTAGAGAGGTAGATTGTCCATGGAAAACAGCTAGGCTCCACCGCTCTGTCTTCCGCCAACCCCTTCGAGTACCCTCCTGCCCTACTCCGCCCATCACTTTCTGGCTTCCCCTCCTCAGTCTCCGCTCTGCCCACAATGTCTGGGGATAAGATTTCTGGAGTGATTAGACGGGTGACTTCTGTTACAGAAGGAATTTGAGGGTGATGGATTTTTATTTGTCATTTTATCGTAAACATACCTGTAGTTGGGCATACCTTTTGCGGTTATACGTAGTCGGAGAAGAGAGCTTAAATTCCTGGATTCTACCCACTTGCCCCTGCAAATCTAGAAAAACATTCTAGGTGTTCTAAGTTATTCCCTTATCATTCTTTAAATGTTTTAATTAAAATTTTACTGGGGTGGGGAAGAATGAAGAATGACTACGAACTATAGGTTTCTTTGTGGAATGATGCAATGGTCTGAAATTATACAATAGTGATGGCTGTACAACTTCGTGAATGTACTAGAAAACACTGAATTGTACACTTTAAAAGGGTGAATTTTATGGCATGTGAACTATATCTCAGTAGTTTTTACTGTCTCCAGTTAATTAAAAAATGAATTTATATGTGCCCATTATAACAAGTCAGAAACATAGAATAAAAAATGATGTTAACTTGACTGGGCTCAAATGAAAAACATATATTAAAAAATGAACATCCTCTTTCATCAGCCACCATTACAATCCTTCTTCCCCAAGGTTACTCGTTTGAAGTTTATTCTTCCAGTTCTTTCTATTTATTTACATACATTTTTATGTAGGTTGGGAATTCATTTTTACCTAAGTAGGATAATAATATACAAGTTGTCCTGCTCAGCTCATTTTAAAAAAATTTTTGTTTTGGGTTTTTATTTTTCCCTTTTTAATGAGATCCTTGCACACTATAAACATAGCTCTACTTCATTCTTTCTAATGGCTGGCTACTATTCTATAGTAAAGGTATATCATAATTTAACTGTTTTTTTTCAGGTAATAGACTGTTGGTTTTTCTTTTTTTCCATTGCCCAGACTGAAGTGCAATGATGTGATCTCGGCTCACTGCAACCTCCACCTCCCGGGTTCAAGCAATTCTCCTGCCTCAGCTTCCCAAGTAGCTGGGATTACAGGTGCACGACACCATGCCCAGCTAAATTTTTTTGTGTTATATTTTTAGTAGAGATAGGATTTCACCATGATGGCCAGCGTGGTCTTGAACTCCTGACCTCCACCTGTCTCAGCCTCCCAAAGTGCTGGAATTACAGGCGTGAGCCACCGAGCCTGGCCAACTGTTTTTGTTTCTAATTGAGACAAAGTCTCACTCTGTTGCCCAGACTGGAGTGCAGTGTGGAGGTCACAGCTCACTGCAGCCTTGACCTCCCAGGCTCAAGTGATCCTCCCACCTCAGCCTCCTGAGCAGCTGGAACTATAGGAGCATGCCACCATGCCCCACTAATTTTTTGTATTTTTTATAGCGTCTCCCTGTGTTGCCCAAGCTGGTCTTGAAATCCTGAGCTCATGCGATCCTTCTGCTTTAGCCTCCCAAAGTGTTGGGATTACAGGCATGAGCCACCACTGAACCTGGCCAGTAATGGACATTTTTATTGTTTTTAGGTTTTCATTATTTCTCAGCAATTTTTTTTTTCTTTTTGCCCAGAGAAGTGGGATTTCTTTTATTTGGAGAGTAAGTTCAGCATGTGATAAGGACTGTTTTTTTTTCATTGCCCAATATGTTCATGTAAGATAAGGCACATCTTTATCTAAACCCCTTAATTGGGAGCAACAGTGGAAGCACTTTCTAGAGCCTGGTATCTCTGCAATGTTTGGTAGTTTCATTTCATAATTTACATAATTCGGTTATATTCAAGTATTCGACTCAAGTGGGTATGTGACCCTCTGTTTCGTTTTTCAGCAAACTTTTTTTTTTTTTTTGGAGACAGAGTCTTGCTGTGTCACCAAGGCTGGAGTGCAGTGGCGCAATTTCAGCTCACCGCAACCTCCACCTCCTGGGTTCAAGAGATTCTCCTGCCTCAGCCTCCCGAGTAAGTGGGATTACAGGCGCACGCCACCACACTCAGCTAATTTTTGTATTTTTAGGAGAGGCGGAGTCTCACCATGTTGGCCAGGCTGGTCTCGAACTCCTGACCCCAGGTGATCTGCCTGCCTTGGCCGCCCAAAGTGCTGGGATTACAGGTATGAGCCACTGTGCCTGGCCTCAGCAAACTTTTTAAACAGCTGCTTTAAACAATTTAAAAAAATTGATTATTTAGTTCCTTGCCTTGATCTCCCTAATGAAGAGCTTACCATTGTTCAAAAGGGCAAAAAGAAAAGGCAAAGAGTTTGGTGAAGCCACAACTCTGTAATAATCAATACTCGAATGTATTTGCATTACTTTTAAATGTGCCCTAAAATAACATTCTTGAAGATTAAGTATAGCTAGTAGTTAACCATGTAATAAGGATATATAAATTCAGGTAATAATATATTTCACATCAGTAAAGCAAGTTCCTAGGTTTGCTCTGTTTTTATTGGCAAACCCACATGGTGCAACTGAGTAAATATACTATAGTTTATGTAAGATGTGAAATGACACATAAGAAGGATGTTAGCAGCAGATATGCCTTCAACAGGCATAAGGTTGTCAAAACTGAAAAGTTTGCATATTTTTGTATAATCTAGATTTGTTAGAAATGTATATTTAATTTTTTTCAGGACGCTCTGGTCCTTTTCAAGCTACTCAGCTATGGGATGGTATTATTCACTCTCTTCAGGCCCAAGTGAAAATAAAAAGAAGGAGGCATCGTTTACGAACATACGAAGACTGTTTTACTGGTTCTGATGCTGTCAATGTGGTCTTAAGTCGTCGTATGCAAAATACATGCCTAAGTAGCAATGACATCTCTCGTCTTAAAGGAGTTCGTCTTTGCCAAGTTCTAACGAATCACAAAGTATTTGAACCAGTAGGAATGAAGAAGCTTTTCAAAAAAGAAAAGGAATTGGAATTTGAAGATTCCAACAAGTCTCTACACGTTTCTAGGCAATAAATCATCTTACAATTGTTGCAAAAGACAAAAGGATGCTGAGAATGAGTTCAATGATGAAATAAAACCAAAAGAAACCTTGAAGTTAGTGTTACCTAAGATACTGTAATATATTTTATTTAGACCCTAGAAGAACTATCTTTATTGCGCTAAACTCGAATGTGTACTTTTTTTCAGAAGCCAGTTAAAAAAAAATCCATGTAAAAATTAATACACTTATGCATCTCCTCTAAAACTGGAATGATGCAATAGACTAGAATTAGATAATAGTGATGACTGCACAACTTTGTGAATGTACTAGAAAACATTGAGTTATACACTTTAAAAGGGTGACTTTTGGCCAGGCAGGGTGGCCCACGCTGAGGCGAGATGGACAGGAGTTCGAAACCAGCCTGGCCAATTTTTGCATTTTTAGTAGAAAATTTCTACTAAAAATTTTACTAAAAATGCAAAGTAGAAAATTTCTACTAAAAATGCAAAAATTAGCGGGGTGTGGTGGCAGGTGCCTGTAATGCTAGCTATTCAAGTGGCTGAGTGAGGCACAAGAATCTCTTGAGCTGGGGAGGTGGAGGTTGCAGTTAGCCAAGATTGTGCCACTATACTCCAGCCAGGGCAACACAGTGAGAATCTGTCTCAAAAAAAAAGTGAATTGTATGGGATGTGAATTATATCTCGGTAGTTTTTACTGTTCCCAATATAGCAGCATCTGTGGCTGTGAACAAAAATATATGTTATTCCTTTTCCTTTACAACATTTTGTTTTCCTTAGAGCAAATACATTTTTGTTTTCTGTTTTGCTTAGTTGTTGAAGACATTATCACATACATTTTTCAGAATTTATACCAGGAAAAACTATGTCTTCTAAGGAATGGATATGCTTTCTAATTTTGAAAAATGACTTAGCCAATGTATTAAAAGCCAAGGTTGTCTGGAAACTCAGATCAAAAACTTTCTCTTCCATCATAACAACTATGTTAACCTTAGAATTAGCATATATGCTTTTCTTCTTGATTTAGAATTCTAATTTGTCCTCTTTTGGTGATAGTCTATTAAATTAATTATTTGCATATTTTATTATAAGCTGCCTGAAATCCTTTTTGGAAATAGAGAATGTATGAATAAATTTTAATACATTAATTTAAATGTATATTTGAAATTTTGGTTCTGTGTATAATGAAAAGAGCCACATATTATTTTTTAACAGACCAGAATATGAAATGATTTCAAATCCTCTAGCACAAGAGATTGGTGAGGAAAGAATTGAGGAACTTATTCATACAATAAATGGGAATCCAGCTTTATGTCCAAATATCACAGTTCAGAAACCTTTTCTCCGGCTTTCAAAAGGAGGTAATTTGTTTTCATTATTGTTTTCAGAACTTGGTAAGGAAGAACTAACTTCTTTTTAACAGGTTCTTATGAGCAGTTTCAAGGTCACAGCAAAATAGAGCAGAAAGTACAGTTCCCACATACCCCTTGCTTCCACTCACACACAACCTTCCCATTATCAACATCCTGCACCGAAGTGGTGCTTTTGTTATAATCAATGAATCTACATTGATACATCATTATCACCCAAAGCCCATAGTTTACATTAAGGCTCAGTCTTGGTATTGTACATTCTATGGGTTTGTATAAATTTTTGATGACATATATTTGTCATTATAGTATCATACAGAATAGTTTCACTGCCCTAAAAATTCTCTGTGCTTCATCTACTCATTCCTCTCTTCTCTCTAACCTTAGGCAATCGCTAATACTTTTACTGTTTCCAAGAACTGACGTTTTAAATGTGATTTAAGTAGTGTGTTAGTGTGTTGACTCCCTCCTCTTCCCTGTAGGAGTTTTCTTCTACAGAGCAATTACATCAGGTAAGACAGGTGAGGCAGTATACATCCAGTAACACTTAATTCATTTTTTACAATGACCATGACCAGATTAACTGGAGGTGCTATAGTTTGTACTACGAGAGAAAACATACGGACTCACTACAGTCCTTAGTATTTGTACTGCAAGACCATCTTCTTATGAGTGTATCCTTTGTCCATTGTATAAACTCCTCCCAAACATCTTCCTACTCTTTCCCTTTCTCACAACAAACTAGCTAGACTACCTATTGCACCACTCCCCTTTACTATGTACTTCATCTACTAGTGTTTCTGTCCTTAAAATGCCACTAATGGCAGAAAAAAGAGCACCGTAGCCAGGGCAGTTAGGAGAGATATATACAAAATTCATTAATGGCCCTTTACTCCATTTGGTCAAACCATGACCAGAAGCAAGACTAGTCATGACTTGCACGCTGGAGGAGTATGATTTATCAACAATAGTTAACATTGGCATGATAAAGGAAATACAGGGTGCCCAAAGAAAGGGTGTGGAATTGAGAAGAGGAACTAAAAGATAACTCTCTTTTTTTTTTTTTTTTTTTTTGAGACGGAGTCTCGCTCAACATTGCCCAGGCTGGAGTGCAGTGGTGTGATCTTGGCTCACTCCAACCTCCAAGTGATTCTCCTGCCTCAACCTCCAGAGTAGCTGGGACTACAGGTGCCCACCACCACACCCGGCTAATTTTTGTATTTTTAGTAGACACAGGGTTTCACCATGTTGGCCAGGCTGGTCTCGAACTCCTGACCTCAAGTGATCCACCTGCCTCAGCCTCCCAAAGTGCTGGTATTACAGGCGTGAGCCACCTCGGCTGGCCATTGAGACACAGTTTCACTCTTTCACCCAGGCAGTAATTTGTATATATTTTTCTCTCTTATTGTTCATATTTTGGGGATTTTTTTGTTTTACCTACTAGGAAGTATCTTCAAATGTATCCTCCAGTTTTCTTACTGATACCTAAAAGCACTTTTCATTTTTTTCTTCTTTTTTTACTTTTTCCTAAAAGCACTTTTAACTTCTCAGAATTTCCTTTCTTGTGGCATCCTGTTTTTGTTTGATGGTTGCTTGTTTTGTTTACCTTTATATCCCTGGCACTTAGAACAGGAGTTTGAGACTGCAGTGAGCTATGATCATATTATGGCACTCCAGCCTGGATGACAGAGCAAGACCCTATCTATCTATCTATCTATCTATCTATCTATCTATCTATCTATATACATTTTAGAATTTCACATGAAATCTCCCATTTTTATACATTAATTTTCTTCAAAGTACTTTATAACCAAGCAAATCGTGGCTGTGGGCCAAATTTAGTCCACAGGCCACTGGCTTGGGAGCTCTGCAGGAAACTTACTATAATTGCTTTTGTAATTTTGTTAGATTAAAGGAAAACCAGGCTGGTCCAAGTGCAATGGTATTTACAACTAATTGATTACAACCAGTTACAGATTTCTTTGTTCCTTCTCCACTTCCACTGCTTCACTTGACTAGCCTTAAAAAATAAAAAATAGGTCGGGCACAGTGGCTCACGCCTGTAATCTCAGCACTTTGGGAGGCCAAAGCAGGCAGATCACCTGAGGTCGGGAGTTCAAGACCAGCCTGACCAACATGGAGGAACCCTGTCTTTACTAAAAACATAAAATTAGCCATGCGTGGTGACGCATGCCTGTAATCCCAGCTCCTCAGTAGGCTGAGGCAGGAGAAATCACCTGAACCCAGGAGGCGGAGGCTGTGGTGTGCCATTGCACTCCAGCCTGAGCAATAAGAGCAAAACTCCATCTCAAAAATAAATAAATAAAAACAGGCCGGGTGCGGTGGCTCACACCTGTAATCCCAGTGCTTTGGGAGGCCAAGGCAGGTGGATCACTTGAGGTCAGAAGTTTGAGACCAGCCTGGCCAGCATGGTGAAACCCCATCTCTACTAAAAATACAAAAATTAGTCTGGCGTGGTGGTGCACACCTGTAGTCCCAGATACTCTGGAGGCTGAGGCAGGAGAATCGCTTCGGCAGGGGAGGTAGAGGTTGCAGTGAGCCGAGACTGCACCACTGCATTCCAACCTGGGCAGAGTGACACTCTGTCTCAAAAAATAAGTAAATAAATAAAAATAAAATAAAAATAAAGGAAAAACAAAGTATTAATTATGATGATGGTTAGGGTGATGAAAAACTTAACAGGAACTTAACAGGAATGACTGGAAATCCAAGATAAAGTTGGCCTAATACTGTATTTTAGTTTAAAAGCAACGAACTACAATTATCTGTGTTACTATAAATAGAAAGATAAATAGTAATCTTATATTCTTTCAGATGTATAATATAAGTTATAAGCATGACTAGTAGTTTTTTATATTTGGAATGTGTCTTTATGATCAGCATAACAAAAAATTAATATGGCTCATAACTGATGTTTAAGATCAATCTTGAAAAATTGTAATACAACAAGTGTAAATTATCTAATCATTAAATTAACCCATTATATTACTACTGAACTAGTTTTGCTTTTGTATTATTTAGAAATAGAATTATTTTATAATATTGGTTAAATGTGTATGTTTTATTTGCCAATCTTGATCATTGCATTACTTTCCTTTTCAAGTTATACAAGATGTTTGGAAAGAACAAACATTATTATGTCTTCTTTGATCGATTCACCTTCCATTCTTGGACAATATTTTGGAGCCTCCAGTTAAAACACAAAATCTTCTATTAAACAAAGAGGAAAATCTTGTTACCGCTAATACTTGCCTAGACAGAGAACTTATTCCAAGTTTATGTCTACTGAATAAGTGACCGTTGTTATTGTCAAATAATTTATAAACAGTTTTTTTCACATATTTGCCCTTGCTATTTTAAAATGTGAGAAAATATTCATGTTATAAGCTGATACCATCTCTCTTTTATAAATTATCATTATGAATCCCCATTTGATCTAACAAAGCCATCGGTCATGACCTACAAGATCACTGGAAATCAGAGTGGTTTGGTTCATATGAATTCATTTATATGTCAGTCGTCTTCTCCCTGCACCATCCAAAATTCTGTCATTTCCATTTTATTATCCTAAATAATATAGCCATCCCAGTTTCTACCAGCTTATTTATCCCTGCCCTAGAAGAATCCATAGTCTAGAAGGGGAGACATACATGAGAGAAAAAATTATAATCTGATGAGATAAGCCCTATCATAACATCAGCCTAATTTGTAGATAAGAGATTAAGGGAACCCTGAATGAGCCTCCTTTCCCGTTTACTCCCAACTCCAAGCTATTTCTCACTTCTGAATAAAGCAGCTGATGGAAACTATAGGCATTAGACCTTGAGTAGTATTGGGATTCCAGCAGGGAGAACTGATATAGTGCTTCCTCCTATGTGAGCCAAACAAGAAAAGAAGATTAGACACCAAAGCTGAGGACCAGAAAACGTCGTATCTTGTGAAGAGATTAGTGATCAGAGACCTCTGGACCCTCTTAGTCAACTGTGGTCCTGTTTGTACATGGCAGATTTCTCTTATTCGCAATAGGCCAAGAAAGACCCAAACAAAGGGCTGAGTCTTCCTGCCCTTGAGTCAGGGGTAGTACAGGGACACCAGAAAAGAAACAGGATTTCTGCAGGTGCCTCTGCAGGGAACCCACAGGAGCCAGTCTGCCTTAAAAAGCTTCCAGGCAGAAGGGGCAGGTTATCTGTAAGAGAAAAGCAATCAAACTTTCATTAGTCTTTTCATCTGCAATGCTAGGATCTAGAAGACAATCACACATATTAGGCAAGATGTGCTATTCATCTGTCAGGAGAAAAAAAAGAGAAAGAAGGAAAGAAGGGCCAAAGGGCCTGTAATCCCAGCAACTTGGGAGACTAAGGTGAGAAGATTGCTTGAGGCCAGGAATTCAAGGAAGACAACATAGCGAGACCCTGTCTCTCTAAAAAAAAAAAATTTTAATTAGCTAGGCATGACAGCACATGTCTGTAGTCTCAGCTGCCCAAGAAGCTGAGGTGAAAGGATCACATGAGCCCAGGAGTTGGAAGTTAGAGCGAGCTATGACTATGTCACTGCGCTCTAGCTGGGTGACATAGCGAGACCCTGTGTCATATTTTAAAAAGAAGAAAGAGAGGGAAGGAGGGAGGGAGAAAGAAAGGAACAAAAGGAGAGAGGGAGGGAGGGAGGAAGGAAAGAAAGATATTTGAGGATTGTAAAGAATTCAGACCAGGCACAGTTGCCCACACCTATAATCTCAGCACTTTGGAAGCCCAAGGCAGATGGATCACTTGAGTCCAGAAGTTTGAGACCAGCCTGAGCAACCACAGCAAAACCCCATCTCTATAAAAAATACAAAAATTAGTCGGGCATGATGGTGCACGCCTATAGTCCCAGGTACTCTGGAGGCTGAAGTGAGACGATTGCTTGAGCCCAGGAGGTAGAGGTTGCAGTGAGCCGAGATCATGCCACTGTACTCCAGCCTTGGCAACAGAGTAAGACCCTGCACCAAAAAAAAAAAAAAAAAAAAAAAAAAAAAAAAAAAAAGGGACATACCCTTAAGGGAAATTACAATAAATACTAACCTATCTTGGCAAAACCTGGGGATTGGGAGGGCAGCAGATATGGAAAAGGGAGAAATAAAGGCCTTCTAAAGGAGTCACTGGAGGGTAGGGGTGACAGGACCCTAAATTTCTTATCTTACTGTGGAAACAACGTATGGTGGGGTAAACAGTACATCTAGGTTAGGGAAATATTTGGTATCTTATTTTCAAATAATAATAGAACCATATGCATCTCATCGGAGCAGGAAAAGGGAGGGTAACTACTAACAAAATTAGAAATAAATAATAAAGCGTTCATTAAAAATTATTTTAACTTCTTGAAAATAAAGGTCCGTAAAGGTGTGGTGGTATTCAGTAAGGAATACAGCCATTCCCTCTCATACAGTCCTTCACTCATCCAGTGAAATGTATTGAAATGCTTCTCCCAAAAAATAATTTCTTCTTTAGATTTATCTAGCTTTAATAAGCTAGCTTTTATCATGTTTTATCAAATAGTGCTTTAGTTAAATGGAAATGTTAACCGTTGCTTTATTTTGGTTTGCATTTTCCCTCTAGGATCAATAACTAGCTTAATGCAGCAATTGAATGCTTGGAGTATTTCCCTGACCAGTTAGTAGTTATAATTAGCAGTTACTGCAAAACGGAAATGAAGAGACAAGATTGAACAGTCAGAAGATACTCTTTGATGTCATAGCAAAATACTATGCTCAAGAGAGAGATTGCCTATTAACTGATGAGTATTTTGATATTCATTCAGGAATTATTGAACTTTTAGGTAAGACAGGATGTTTATACTTTAATTTTTAGTGTAATAAAATACTTTAAAATATACAAGTTGAAATAGAAAATTGTGTATACTCTATGAGTATTACATTTTAATATTTTTCTTCTATGATGTCAAGGTACTTCAGGAAGTCTTGTTTTACTTCACTACTATTGCCTACCTTGTAAATTCTATTATCAAATGTAACTAATATAGTATAGTGCATAAATCTAAGGAATACATCACAGAGCATCGCAGGGACATTCTAAGAAACATGATATAGCCGGGCGCGGTGACTCACACCTGTAATCCCAGCATTTTGGGAGGCCGACGCAGGGTGAGTCACCTGAGGTCAGGAGTTCGAGATCAGCCTGGCCAACATGGTGAAACCCCGTCTCTACTAAAAATACCCAAAATTAGCCAGGTGTAGTGGCGGGCGCCTGTAGTCGCAGCTACTCTAGAGGCTGAGGCAGGAGAATGGCATGAACCTGGGAGGCAGAGCTTGTAGTGAGCCGAGATCGTGCCACTGCACTCCAGCCTGGGTGACAGAGCGAGACTCCGTCTCAAAAAAAAAAAAAGAAAGAAAAAAGCATATGATATAGTATAAGGATTTAAGAACTGAGGTACCTAGAAATACTAACTTCTGAGTTATTAATTTGATAAACTTTCAGCAAAATAAAAAGTGAATGACATGTCATTTTTTAGCTATGTAAGTGGCCATATAATTTCATGTTAAAAACAAAATAATGTTCAACAATGCTGGATATAGCTACATCGCATATTACATAGAATTATATAGATAATTTCCTGTGTTTGAAATATTCCATAATAAAAAGTTTTAATTGTAGAAAAGAACCTGCAAACCAATACAACATTGTAGCATTTTAATTGACGACTAAATAAATACTTACTATACTCTCTATTTTTCATCCTATGCTTTGTTTTCTTTGTAACCCATATAACAGAAAATGAGAAAAGGGCAGAAGCACTTGAAGCAATACAACTATATCTAAGATTGCTGTTGCCGAACATTAGAGAAGAATTATGACGGCTACTTACTTTTATGGCGTGGCGTCAGAGCCCAATGCCTACAAGTTGCAAAAACAGGTGAAAAATTTTGCAATAAGTTTTACCCTTTTTTTTGCTTTTTTTTCCCTTTAAAAACCATTTATGCTAATGTTAATGTTTCTGTTTGCAGTATGATAATAAAACAGTGGTCCTGAAAACTCTTGCCAAATCAGTTTTGCAGACCAAATCATTATTAAAAGTGTGGGCAGAACAACCGGTCTGGTTTCTACTGGAGTACCACTCTGAGCTCTTCAAGGTATCTCTGGCATTTTGCCTGGGCACTTTTATTACTAAGCTACTTGTGTCAAGCAAAAAAGAAAATCATTCACTTAGTAAATAATTTACTAAGTACCTATAATGAGCAAAGTTTAAAGAAATGCTGACTCCCCACACCCATAAAAGAGAAGGAAGGAGACTTAAAACCATTTTGTTGGCTGGGCACAGTGGCTCATGCTTGTAGTCTCAGCACTTTGGGAGGCCGAGGCAGGTAGATCACTAGAGCCTAGGAGTTCAAGACTAGCCTGGGCAACATAGCAAAACCCCATCTATACAGAAAAATAACAGACCGAGCACAGTGGCTCATGCCTGTAATCCCAGCATTTTGGGAGGCCCAGGTGGGTGGATCACCTGAGGTCAGGAGTTCGAGACCACCCTGGCCAACATGGCAGAACCCCATCTCCACTAAAAATACAAAAATTAGCCAGGTGTGGTGGCACATGCCTGTAATCCCAGCTACTCAGGAGACTGAAGCAGGAGAATCGCTTGAACCTGGGAGGCAGAGGTTGCAGTAAGCCAAGACTGCATCACTGCACTCCAGCCTGGGCAACAGAACAAGACTCTGTCTCAAAAAAAAAAAAAAAAAGCAAGGCGTAGTGGCACACACCTGTGGTCCCAACTACTAGGGAGGCTGAGGTGGGAGGGTCAGTTGAGCCCCTGAGGTTGAGGCTGCAGTGAGCTGTGATCACGCCATTGCACTCCAGCGTGGGTGACAGAGTGAAACCCTGTCTCAAAACAAAGCAAAACACTTAGGAGTAGCAGTAGCATTAGTAAAACATGGTCTTAATATATTTTGAAGCATTTTTGAAAGAGTTTTTTTTAGCCTCACTATTGTATTTTAGTACCAGATAATAGTATGAATACTTTTAATGGTGTTATTTCTCCAAAGCCTCTATAAAGAATTCTCTTTCTTCTGTTTCCTTGCTTAAAAATGTGTCTAACTGGGCACAGTGATACATGCCTTTAACCCCAGCTACTCTGGAGGCTGGGGTGGAATGACTTGAGCCCAGGAGTTGTCAACTAGCCTGGGCAACATTGCAAGACCCCATTTTATTTTTAAAAAATTTTTTGTCTCATGTCATAATGCAACATATTGATCCAAATTTTGTAACAGTTCTGTGACCTTAACTGAACTTTTTTTCCCATTATTTACAAGAAAAAGGTGGCACTAAGTATATACAATAGAGGCAGTCCTCATTAACATTAAACATTTAAAAATGTTTCATTCCCCCGAATTTTGAATGAAACCTATTTTAAAAGGTCATTTGTAAGTCAATTGTTAGGTACTCTACACCTAGTTTTTCATCCAAATAAATAAATAACAGATGGTAGTAAGGGCCCAGGTTATGTAAATGTTTAATACTACAGTCACCAAAGTAAAATTCTCATATGTACTTTTTCTCATATGTAGTTTACCTGCTAAAATGGGTCCCAGATTTCAACTAGCAATTTAGAAAGAACACTTCCTCTCCTCTCTCCTCTTCTGTACTACTCAGCCTCTCTCTGCTTTCTTCTTTCTCACTCTACCCCCTCCTCTGCATAAATGAATCTGCCTCTTTCCTACACGTGGTACAGATATTAGGAAGGATTTTTTTCATCTTTCTACCTCCCCCTTCATGTTCAACCTAGCAGTGTCATAAGGAAACATACTAGTTCAGGTCAGGTGCAGTGGCTCATGCCTGTAATCCCGGCATTTTGGGAGGCCAAGGCGGGTAGATCACTGGAAGTCAGGAGTTCGAGACCAGCCTGGCTAACATGGTGAAACCCAGTCTCTACTAAAAATACAAAAAAATTAGCCAGGCGTAGCAGCAGGCACCTGTAATCCCAGCTACTTGGGAGGCAGAGGCAGGAGAATCGCTTGAACCCGGGAGGCGGAGGCTGCAGAGAGCCAAGATCGCGCCACTGCACTCCAGCCTGAGCGACAGCACGAGACTCCATCTAAAAAAACAGAAACATACTGGTTCAAGTTTTGTACCAGGCCACATATGGAGAAAAGCAACTTGACATGGGCTGGAGGAAGTGGGGGTATGAGAATCAGGAAGCGGGGAGAAGGGCCCTGATGGTTGGTTTCTAGAGATTAGAGGCTGATGTATTTCAGGGAGGCTGAGGTGGGGATATTTATGATAGGGGCTCTGGAACATGCCACGCTTGTTCCTGTTACAGAGCTTTCCCTGTTCTGTTTACCTTTGACCGCTGCTTTCACTCTAGCCTCTTTCTCTACTTTGTTTTCATAGTGGCACTTACCACTACCTGAAATTATATGTATTATGTATTTGCCTATTTTGTTGTTGTTGTTGTTGTTGTTGTTGTTAAATTGTCTTTCCTATGAGAATGTAACTTCCCATAAATTCAGGAACTTGATCTATTCATTCATCACCTGTAACAGTACCTGGCACATAACAATCACTCACTCAATTTTTATTGAATGACAGAATGAATTAATGGGGACAGCATCATGGCTGGAAAGTGACAGGACGAGTGGAAGCTAATGAAAAGGTATCCTGTGAGCCAGGATGAAGGAGCTATCTAGACCTGAGCTTCGGGATTGTAGGGCTAGGGCATGCCCTCTGTAACAGTATTAGTCAATGGATTATTTCTCCAGATATGTGTAGTAGTCTGGGATTACCTTTGCTATAACCAAATTAGAAAAGAAATAGATACCTATTTTGTTTGGGGATTTTTGTTGTTGTTGTTGTTGTTAGAGACAGGATCTCGCTGTGTTGCCCAGACGGGTCTTGAACTTCTGGACTCAAGTGATCCTCCCACTTCAGCCTCCCAAAGTACTGGGATTACAGGTGTGAGCCACCATGGCTGGCCTATTTGCCTATTTTAAGATAAAAATTTTAATGTATTTTAGAGCTGCTATTTACATATGTACTGTGTAATGTTATTTAAATAAATGCTGTAATTAAAGTACAAATAATTTTTATTGTTATAGGAAAACATTTCACTAATGATGGGTTAACCTAATTTTATTTTATTTTATTTTTATTTATTTATTTATTTTTTTGAGACGGAGTCTCACGCTGTCGCCCAGGCTGGAGTGCAGTGGCTGGATCTCAGCTCACTGCAAGCTCCGCCTCCTGGGTTTGTGCCATTCTCCTGCCTCAGCCTCCTGAGTAGCTGGGACTACAGGCGCCCGCCACCTCGCCCGGCTAGTTTTTTGTATTTTTTAGTAGAGACGGGGTTTCACTGTGTTAGCCAGGATGGTCTCGATCTCCTGACCTCGTGATCCGCCCGTCTCGGCCTCCCAAAGTGCTGGGATTACAGGCTTGAGCCACCGTGCCCGGCCTAACCTAATTTTAAATATAATACATACATGAAAGCAGAAAATAAGATTTTAAGAGTGCTAAAAAAATTTCAAGAATTTATAATTCAGAGGCCTTCTACCACCCACCCTTTCCACTCATCTACGATCCTCTCCCTCTACTCATTGGTCAAAAATATGGAGATGTTTTTCTTTCTATGTTGAAATTCTGGCTAGAAAAAATTATATTAAATATTTGAAAATACCTGTTTTGTGTAGACACCAGTTACTTTTATTGGATCTGGTTAGTAAGAAACTTAAGAAGCTTCTACATGGAGAAGATGCACATGCCATATCAGGTATGGATTCCTTCTTGTTCCTCCTTTATCGTTAAGTGACTGTTGTGGTCAAATGAGTTGGGAAGGCATCAAAGATGAGTATGTAATAAATGTATGTAAAATGTTGTAAAAAGTGGTTATAGTAAGGTTATTTTTTAGTATCTCCTGGGCAAGTTCTTCTCTAGTCCTTTTTTGAAGCCCTTTATTTACCTTTTCTACTAAGAAGGCAAGAACTTTCTGTCTCTCACGGCTGCTCCAAGTTCTCACCTCCCCTTCAATTATCACCCACGTGCCTGCTTCTTTGCTCCTGTGCTCTCTGTTGTGTCTTTTTCTGACTCTCTCAGATTCTTTTTCTTGTTTTTCATCCTCTCTCCCTTGCTCCCTTCTTTTCTAGGGGAAGGATCAAATTTTATAGAGGAGTAGCCTGACTCTCAGTTGAATAGAGTCCATGATTTCATTCAGTGTCTTTAGGCTATTGGTCTTATTATTATTTTTTTTTGAGACGGAGTTTTGCTCTGGTTGCCCAGGCTGGAGTGCAGTGGCGCAATCTCGGCTCACTGCAACCTCCATATTCCGGTTTCAAGCGATTCTCCTGCCTCAGCCTCCCAAGTAGCTGGGATTACAGGCTCCCGCCACCACGCCAAGCTACTTTTTTTGTATTTTCAGTAGAGACGGGGTTTCACCATGTTGGTCAGGCTGCTCTTGAACTGCTGACTTTGTGATCCACCTGCCTCGGCCTCCCAAAGTGCTGGGATTATGGGCGTGAGCCACCGCGCCTGGCCCTAATTGGTCTGATTCTTTAACTTATAACTGTTTAAAACTATAACATATTATTAATCCAAGTTTATTAAGATTGTCATGCAGGAAACAAAATAGCTTAATAGATATATCTGTGAGTGCCCACACCAAATTGTCTGGGCACCTTTTTGCCTCAGTTTCCTCAACTACCAAATGGGAATGATAATAGCTATTTCATTGTGCAGTTAAATATTTAATATTTATGCTATTAAAGGGATATTAAATGTTTATTAATATATAATGCTGGTTGTAATTATGATTAATATATCTGAATTAATATGACATTAGCTGACACATATACTGAGCCCTACTATGTGTCAGAAACTGTTTGAAGATTAACATAGACTTATGCAATTATTTAATCTTCACAATAATCTACTATGTAGGCATATTAATATTATTACTATTATTTGATTTTATAGGGGAGGTAACTGAAGCTTAGAGAGGTTATGTAACTTGGTGAACTAGAAAGATAGGTGACTCTTTTTCTTTAAAAAAAAGTTTCAAGGGTTGTGGCGGGGGAAAAAATGATTCAAAGGCATTATTAATTGTTGGAAAGAACATTTACAGAGGAGGGCATAAGTGTACTTGCTTGAATTACTTGGAATTTCTTAGCTAATAGATGCCATTTTATCTCATTCCCTTCTTTGAATACAGAGTATATGGCAACAAGTATGTTGCCACATGCATCCTATTTGATGTAAGTAAACATCGATACTAATGAAGTATTCTGAAACTAGTACTTAGAATCTTTTGGATTAATTTAATCTTCTCTGGCTTATTTCAAAACAAACATTAATTGGCTGCCATTACTGCATTATTTTTTCACATTCAACTTTTCATTACTTTTGACTTTTGAGGAAAATAGAAGAATTGTCAACATTTTACTCTTTATTTCTATTCAACAATATATGCTAGGCTGGGCGCAGCAGCTCCCGCCTGTAATCCCAGCACTTTGTGAGACTGAGGCGGGCAGATCACCTGAGGTTAGGACTTCGAGACCAGTCTGGCCAACATGGTAAAACCCTGTCTCTACTAAAAATACAAAAAGTAGCCAGGTGTGGTGGTACATACCTGTAGTCCACACTTCTTGGGAGGCTGAGGCAGAAGAATCACTTGAACCCGGGAGGCGGAGGTTGCAGTGAGCCAAGATCATGCCACTGCACTCCAGCCTAGGCGACAGAGCAAGACTCTGTCTCAAAAACAAAAACAAAAACAAAAACGAATACACTAAGGGGGGATTATATAAGTGTTTTGCACAATGCCATGTACTACAAGTACTTGGAAAGTGAAGAGTTTTCTGATAATATTTTTCCCTAAATAACTTGCCTATTTTATCTCTTCTTGAAGCTTATCTCTTACTCAGTAAAACTGTCAGAGTATATCAGTAAACAACTTTACATTTTTAAATTGCCTCCATGCTTTGTATTGTATGCTTTTTTCTCTGTAGATGGCTTGAAATTTATTTTCTTTTGTTTTCTTTTTTTTGAGACAGAGTCTCGCTCTGTCACGCAGGCTAGAGTGCAATAGTGCATCTCTGCTCACTGTAACCTCTGCCTTCCGGGTTCAGGTAATTCTCCTGACTCAGGCTCCCAAGTAGTGAGAATACAGGTAAGTGCCACCACGCCCAGCTAATTTTTGTATTTTTAGGTAGAGACAGGGTTTCCTCATGTTGGCCAGACTGGTCTCGAACTCTCAACTTCAAGTGATCCGCCCACCTCGGCCTTCCAAAGTGCTGGGATTACAGGTGTGAGCCACCGTGGCTGGCCTGAGTACTTGAAATTCATGAGTATTGATTTAAAATGCTTCTGACAGCCAGGATTTGTCTATCTATTTATTCAGTTATTCACTTAACATTTTTTGAATATCTACAGTTGTGCCAGAACTTGTATAAGCACCACAAAACACAAAGATGTGTAAGATAATGCCACTGCTTGCAATAAGCTCACATTCTAACATTCAAACTAACTAGCACATAGTAGATGTTCAGTAAACATTTGTTGACTAAATTCAGTGAAAGAGTTGATGAATGAGAGACAGCCATATCAATGAATCATAAAAATCTGACAGGGATATGTTCAAGCCAGAGGAGATTATGGAAGCTTGGAGGAGGATTACCTGACCACCTAGTCTGAGGGAATCAAAGTTCGTAGAAGAGGTAATGCATAACAGGAGTCTTGACGAATAGGAGCTTAAAGAATTAGAACAGTGTGAGCAAAAACAGGTAAGCACTAGAAACAGCAGTCAGGCATAAGGCAAAACAAAATGAAACAAAAATGACAAAAAAAAAAAAAAGCCAGGCATGGTGGCATATGCCTGTGGTCCTAGCTGCTTGGGAGGCAGATGTGGGAGAATTGCTTGAGCTCAGTAGGTCAAGGCTGCAGTGAGCGTTGATCATGCCACTGCACTCCAGCCTGGGTGACAGAGTGAGATTCTGTCTCAGAAAACCAAAAAATTTAAAAATAAAAATAAATAAATAAAAAGAAACTGCTGCCAGGGAGATAGCAGAAATTGAAACTAGAGAGATTGATAGGTATCATCTTATGAAGGGCCATGTCATCATCTTATGAACATGTTCATCATCTTATGAACATGTCTCTAACTTATTGGCCATGTCACTTAAATTTTTTATGTATTTCTCTTGAAACTGGGATACTAGTTTCTTGCTTCTCTTGCTTCTAGTTATTTTGGAGATCAAATAATGTGTGTAAAATAACATCATGTATGTTTTGCTAAAGTAAAAGCACTTTTGAAAGAAACTGGAACGAAGAAAGCCTAGGTATAGGTAATGTACCATAAGACCAGTTTGGGTAAGTACAGTTTAGTTGGTTTTTTAACTTGGTTTTCCAGTGGTACTTTTTCTTTTTTTTTTTTTTTCCAGGCTTTACATTTTGCCAACCCTTGATGTACAAGGAGTTTGAAAAGCGAAAGGGAAGGACAATTCAATATCTACATCAGTTGGCTCTTGAGATTAATAGTAACCCCAGCATCTCTCTGAAATGAAAAAAGAAATTAATTAAGGAATTTCAAAAACAGCATCCAGAAGCTTTGAATTAACATTTCTGGTACAAGAAACTACAATTTGTAAATATGAACATTTCTCTGGTGGTTTTCTCAAATTGCCATACTTACACTTCAAAGAAAGCATAATCTCAAAAGATTTTAAGTGTTTTATTTTTTATTTTTATTTTGTAGAGACAGGGGTCCCACTATGTTGCCCAAGCTGGTCTCCAACTCCTGGCATCAAGTCATCCTCCTGCCTTGGCCTCTTAAACTGCTGGGATTATAGGCATGAGTCACTGTACTTGGCCATTATTTTATTTTTATAAAATATTAATTTTAATTTAATCATGCTTAAAATATGTTAAGGAAGTTTTTAACTTCAAGAAGGAATACAAGTTAGCCTTCATGTTTGCTGATTCACTTAACTATTATGCTGCTAAAATCACTTAATAAATGTGCTGCTATTATTAGGGAACTAGTACAGTTAATTTCCTTTTTTCCCACAGGAAAGGAACTTTTCATACACAAGCTCCCTGAAGAAAGCATGCACTTTCCTTAGTATATGATTATTTTCAAGCAACCCCCTTAAGCTGCTGTAACTTAAATGACTGTGAATCTTTGAAATAGGGAAAGATGCATGAAGTAGTATTTTTTTTTTTTTTTTGAGGTGGAGTCTTGCTCTGTCCCAGGCTGGAATGCAGTGGCACCATCTTCTCAGCTCACTGCAACCTCTGCCTCCCGGGTTCAAGCAATTCTCCCTGTCTCAGCCTCCCGAGTAGCTGGGATTACAGGCGCCTGGCACTAGGCCTGGCTAATTTTTGTAGTTTTAGTAGAGATGGGGTTTCACCATGTTAGCCAGGCTGGTCTTGAACTCCTGACCTCAGGTGATCTGCCCGCCTTAGCCTCCAAAGGTGCTGGGATTACAGGCGTGAGCCACCACACCCGGCCGCATGAAGTAGATTTGAAAGGCCACAAATTAAAAATTCGTAAACATCCAAACTGTGATTTCTGTCTCTAATTCTTCTTCAGTCCATATTTTATGGTTGTCTTCTTTCCTTCTCATTCTTTCTCTGCTCCTTCCTTTTCTTTCCTCTTTCTCTCTCTCTTTCCACCTCTTTCACTTTTTTCTTGCCTGCTCCTCTCTGTCTCTTTGTTTTAAATTGGTTAGTTCACTCTATGGCATCATTCCCTAATGTAGCAGGGATTCAATACCTATGGAAAGTTTTACACAGAAAAATTCTTTTGGGCCAAGCATAGTGGCCCATGCCTGTAGTCCCAGAACTTTGAGAGGCCAAGGAGGGGGGATTGCTTAAGGCCAGGAGTTCAAGACCAGCCTGAGTAATAGTGAAACCCTGCCCCTATCTCTACAAAAATTACAAAAAAAATTTAGCCAGGTGTGGCAGCTCACACCTATAGTCCCAGTCACTCAGGAGGCTGAGGTGGGAGGGTCTCTTGAGCCCAGGAGTTTTAGGCTGCAGTGAGCTATGATTGCGCCACTGTACTACAGCCTGGGCAATAAAGCAAGACCTTGTCTCAAAAAAAAAAAAGAAGAAGGGAAAAAGTATTTTGTGGTCATCTTAATTTATATCATTGATCACAGGGAAAGAGAAGCATGATTAATTAAGTTCTTGAAAAAAAATAAACTCTTTTTGTATAAAACTTGTATCAGTCATCTTGAATTAGAACACTTAGTTTCTAAGTTCTCAACTAAGAAGCCAGACATGGTGGCATGTACCTATAGTCCCAACTATTTGAGAGACTGAAGCGGGAGGATCCCTTGAGCCCAGGATGTTTAGTTTGTTTGTATGTTTGTTTTTGTAGAGATGGGGTCTCACTATATTGCCCAGGCTGGTCTCAAACTCCTGGCCTCAAGTGATCCTCCTGCCTCTGCCTCCCAAAGTGCTGGAATTACAGTTGTGAGCCACTGTGTCTGGCTGACCACAGGAGTTAGAGGCCAGCCTGGGCAACATAGCAAGACCCTGTCTCAGGGGGAAAAAAATTCTCAGCTAAGGCTTGGCCTGGTGGCTCACACCTGTAATTCCAGCACATTGGGATGCCAATGCAGGAGGATTGCTTGAGACCGGGAGTTCAAGGCCAGCCTGGGCAATGTAGTTTGACCCTGTCTTTACAAAAAATATAAAAATTTTAATTGCTGGGCAGACTGTGGTGTGCCTTGTAGTTCTGACTACTCAGGAGACTGAAGTGGGAGGATCACGTGAGCCAGAGTTTGAGGTTTCAATGAGCCATGAGTGTACCACTGCACTCCAGCCTGGGCAACAGAGCAAAACACTGTCTCAAAAAAAAAAAAAAAAAAAAAAAATTATTGGCCAGGTGTGGTGGCTCACGCCTGTAATCCTAGCACTTTGGGAGGCCAAGACAGGTGGATAACTTGAGGTCAGGAGTTCGAGAGCAGCCTGTCCAACATGGTGAAACCCCATCCCTACCAAAAATACAAAAATTAGCCATGTGTGGTGGTGGGCGCCTGTAATCCCAGCTACTTGAAAGGCTGAGGCAGGAGAATCGCTTGAACCCAGGAGGTGGAGGTTGCAGTGAACTGAGATCACGCCACTGCACTCCAGCCTCAGCAACAGGGAGAGACTCTGTCTCAAAACAAACAAACAAAAATTCTCAACTAAGAGTTTGTGAAAAGGTTTCAAAGGGCCAAAGTACAAGACACTTTATGAAACTATAGGCAGTTTTTTGTGTATCTGTGCTTATGGCATGTTTCTAGGAAGACAATCCATGGCTATCAGCAAATTTTCACGAGGACTGTGGTGCAAGCACAGTAAGAACCACTGGGTTCAAGAATCTAAAAGTCCTTCTTGATGTATATTTATATATTTCCCAAATTTTGCTTTTACCTTATGGATAAACTATTAAATATCCCAATGTTATATTAACATAAGAGCATTGGCTGGATGTGGTGGCTCATGCCTATAATCCCAGCACTTTGGCAGGCTGAAGTGGGTAGATTGCTTGAGCCAAGGAGTTCCAAGACCAGTCTGCACGACATGGCGAAACCCCATCTCTACTAAAAATGCAAAAATTAACCAGGCAAAATGGTGGGTACCTATAGTCTCAGCTGCTCAGGAGGCTGAGGTGGGAGGATCACTTGAGCCCAGGAGCAGAGGTTGCTGTGAGCTGAGATTATGCCACTGCATGCCAGCCTGGGCAAAAAAAAAAAAAAAGGCACTAAGCTAGATGACTTCTAAGTTCTTCCTACTTAAAAAAAAAAAAAA
>NW_012104343.1:189654-190634 GCF_000951045.1 Mandrillus leucophaeus
AAAAAAAAAAAAAAAAAAAAAAAAGCAACCCAATTATATGACACTAGAAGATAAAACTGCCCTAATCTGCGTATGGCTTTTTTAAAGTTGGGGAGGAAGTTAATATACTTCCAGTGGAAGACCTGAGAGGGTACCTGAAGAGACACCAGGAAAATACTGGAAACATGCCACCAAGCCCTCTTCAATAGAAGAGTCTCCTTATTCAGAAAATTGCCATTTTAATGTTCGGTGTGAATCAGGTAGGGATTTGCTAGTCATCACTATGAATGGTGGATACTTTGACAAATGCTTTAAGGTTATTACTATGTCCTTGCATCTGCTGTTCAGAAAATTATAACCTTACATCTTTGCACTGAGCCTCAGTTTTTAAAAAATCTCTAAAATAAAAATACACATGCACAGATTTATATTTTTAAGATTGAGATATTCCTTTAATAGTTTAAGATTGAAACAAAGAAATAAAAAATGAAATAAATTTTTAAAAAAATTTTTAAGAATCCACCAGATAATACCAAAGGTACCTTCCAACTCTTTGATGGATAACAGTCATCTCTCCATCTGTAAATAGTGGGTTTGTGAGGGAGAATGTGTGGTAACAAGAATATGGGCTCTGCAGTCTACAAGTCAATGCAGTTTCCATCAAAATACTACCATCATTGTTTACAGAACTAGAAAAAAAAAAATCCTAGGCCAGGCACAGTGGCTCACACCTGTAATCCCAGCACTTTGGGAGGCCAAGGGCAGGTGGATCACCTGAGGTCAGCAGTTCGAGTCCAGCCTGGCCAACATGGTGAAAA
Organism: Mandrillus leucophaeus; assembly: GCF_000951045.1. NCBI lineage: Eukaryota > Metazoa > Chordata > Mammalia > Primates > Cercopithecidae > Mandrillus > Mandrillus leucophaeus. Next base: position 190,452 of record NW_012104343.1, read on the forward strand.
CCCATCTCTACTAAAAATACAAAAATTAGCTGGGTGTGGTGGCACATGCCTGTAGTCCCAGCTACTCAGGAGGCTGAGGCAGGAGAATCGCTTGAACTCGGGAGGTGGAGGTTGTGGTGAGCCAAAATCATGCCACTGCACTCCAGCCTGGCTGGTGACAGAGCGAGACTCCATTTCAAAAAA
>NW_012104343.1:190684-193723 GCF_000951045.1 Mandrillus leucophaeus
TTTCAAAAAAAAAAAAAAAGAAAATCCTAAAATTCATATGGAAACAAAAAAGAGCCTGCATAGCCAAGGCAAGACTAAGCAGAAAGAACAAATCTGGAGCCATCACATTACCTGATTTTAAACTATACTATAAGGCCATAGTCACCAAAACAGCATGGCACTAGTATAAAAATAGGCACATAGACCAATGGAACAGAGTAGAGAACCCAGAAATAAACCCAAACATGTATAGCCAACTGATCTTTGACAAAGCAAACAAAAACAAAGTGGGGAAAGGACACCCTCTTCAACAAATGGTGCTGGAATAATTGGGAAGTCACATATAGCCACCTTACTCCCACAGAATGGCCATAATAAAAAATCAAAAAATAATAGATGTTGGCATGGATGTGGTGAACAAGGAACACTTCTACATTGGTGGTGGGAATGTGAACTAGTACAGCCACTATGGAAAACGGTGTGGAGATTCCTTAAAGAACTATAAGTAGAACTATCATTTGATTCAGCAATCCCACTACTGGGTATCTACCCAGAGGAAAGGAAGTCATTATACAAAAAAGATACTTGCACAAACATGTTTATAGCACCACAATCCACAATTGCAAATATATGAATGAATGAAACTGGATCCTCATCTCTCACCTTATACAAAAATCAGCTCAAGATGGATCAAGGACTTAAATCTAAGAACTGAAACTATGAAAATCCTAGAAGATAACATGGGGAAAACTCTTCTAGACATTGGCTTAGGCAAAGATTTCATGACCAAGAACGCAAAAGCAAATACAACAGAAACAAAGATAAACAGGTGGGACTTAAACGAAAGTGCTTTTGCACAGCAAAAGGAACAGTATGCACAGTAAACAGAGAACCCACAAAGTGGAAGAAAATCTTTATATATCCAACAAAGGACTAATATCCAGAATCTACAAGGAACCCAAATCAGTAAGAAAAAACCAATCCCATCAAAAAGTGGGCTAAGGACATGGATAGACAGTCCTCAAAAGAAGATATACAAATAACCAACAAACATATGAAAAAATGCTCAGCATCACTAGTGATTAGGGAAATGCAAATCAAAACCACAGTGCGATACCACCTTACTCCCATAGAATGGCCATAATTTAAAAATCAAAAAAATAATAGATGTTGGCATGGATGTGGTGAACAAGGAATATTTCTGCATTGCTGGTGGGAATGTAAACTGGTACAGCCACTATGGAAAATGGTGTGGAGATTCCTTAAAGAACTAAAAGTAGAACTATCATTTGATTCAGCAATCCCACTACTGGGTATCTACCCAGAGGAAAAGAAGTCATTATACGAAAAAGATACTTGCACACACATGTTTAAAGCACCACAATTCACAATTGCAAAAATATGAAACCAGCCCAAATGCCCATCAATCAACAAGTGGATAAAGAAAATGTGGTATATATATATACACAATGGAATACTATGCAGCCATAAAAAGGAATGAATTAATGGCATTTGCAGCAACCTGGGTGGGATTGGAGACTATTATTCTATGTGAAGTAACTGAGGAATGGAAAACCAAACATTGTATGTTCTCCCTCAGAAGTGGGAGCTAAGCTATGAGAATGCAAAGGCCTTTGATACAGTGGGCCGGGCATGGTGTCTCACGCCTGTAATCCCAACACTCTGGGAGGCTGAGGCCGGTGGATCACCTAAGGTCAGGAGTTCAAGACCAGCCTGGCCAACATGGTGAAACCTGTCTCTACTAAAAATACAAAAATAAGCCGGGCGCGGTGGTGGGCACCTGTAATCCCGGCTACTTGGGAGGCTGAGATAGGAGAATTGCCTGAACCCAGGAGACGGAGGCTGCAGTGAGCCAAAATCACGCCACTGCATTCCAGCCTGGGTGACAGAGCAAGACTCCATCTTGAGGGGGGGAAGAATGACACAGTGGAGTTTGGGGACTTCGGGGTGAAAGGGTGGGAAGGGGGTAAGGGATAAAAGGCTACAAATTGGGTTCAGTGTATACTGCTGGGGGGATGGGTACACAAAGATCTCACAAATCACCAGTAAAAAGCTTATTAATGTAACCAAATACCACCTGTTCCCCAAAAAACTATGGAAATAAAGAACTTTAAAAAATAAAATATGAGAATAAAAAAAAAAATTAAATAAAAAGAACATGGGCTCTGGAATCATAGACCTGGATTTATGATTTGACCTGTTTGGGTTAAAAGGTAAAATACCATCGCATGAGTATTCTAGATTAGGATAAAATATAGTTTAGAAATAGAATTACCAGAAGTCAGAGTTGTTAAGCATCCTTTAAATGTCTTATTTTGTTATTATTTAAATTGAATATTTCCTACCACATTCGCTAATGGAGCTTATTTTTATCAACACATGCATACCTTTACTCCATGAAACTTGTAAACAATGAAACTTGTTTACAAAGAAACATTGACATCTACTCAACAGTTTCTGGAGGTTCTGAGGCATTAATTTCTAAAGAGAAATTTCTAACTGAGCATTGTCATGCCACCTAGTGACAGCTTCATAAAGCACAGTTATTAGGCTTAAAAAGAATTAAGTTCCCAAGGGTATCGTCATTCAATGTTAGGCTAAGCATTTTGGGGGGATTTATGTGTAAAGCACTTTTTTCTCTGTATAAATAAATACAGTTTCAATTACTGGAAAACTTTCCTCCTGATAGAATATTCAGTAAATTTTCATGACCATTAATGGTCTGATTCATAACACTTAAGACTGTTTAAACTTCTTAGATTATTCAGTCTCTACGAGATGACAAAGATTGTTTGCTTGACCAAACTTTAGTCAGGTTCCTGAATCTTCCTCTAGTCCCATCTGCGCTTTTTCTCGTAAAATCCTATTTTAGAAAAGAACCCTGCTGTGTCAGTTTAGGAAGAAGCCCCCACTGTCAATATCTGATCATACTCAATATCCAATCAGGTTCCTCATCCTTCATTATCCCCCAGAGGTTATGTGTCATCATCCTGGCCAGTCTTCAGCTAGTATCTCGTTAGGTCAGTTCTGCCAGAATCT
>NW_012104343.1:195803-198797 GCF_000951045.1 Mandrillus leucophaeus
ACAATGGAATACTATGCAGCCATAAAAAGGAATGAATTAATGGCATTTGCAGCAACCTGGGTGGGATTGGAGACTATTATTCTATGTGAAGTAACTGAGGAATGGAAAACCAAACATTGTATGTTCTCCCTCAGAAGTGGGAGCTAAGCTATGAGAATGCAAAGGCCTTTGATACAGTGGGCCGGGCATGGTGTCTCACGCCTGTAATCCCAACACTCTGGGAGGCTGAGGCCGGTGGATCACCTAAGGTCAGGAGTTCAAGACCAGCCTGGCCAACATGGTGAAACCTGTCTCTACTAAAAATACAAAAATAAGCCGGGCGCGGTGGTGGGCACCTGTAATCCCGGCTACTTGGGAGGCTGAGATAGGAGAATTGCCTGAACCCAGGAGACGGAGGCTGCAGTGAGCCAAAATCACGCCACTGCATTCCAGCCTGGGTGACAGAGCAAGACTCCATCTTGAGGGGGGGAAGAATGACACAGTGGAGTTTGGGGACTTCGGGGTGAAAGGGTGGGAAGGGGGTAAGGGATAAAAGGCTACAAATTGGGTTCAGTGTATACTGCTGGGGGGATGGGTACACAAAGATCTCACAAATCACCAGTAAAAAGCTTATTAATGTAACCAAATACCACCTGTTCCCCAAAAAACTATGGAAATAAAGAACTTTAAAAAATAAAATATGAGAATAAAAAAAAAAATTAAATAAAAAGAACATGGGCTCTGGAATCATAGACCTGGATTTATGATTTGACCTGTTTGGGTTAAAAGGTAAAATACCATCGCATGAGTATTCTAGATTAGGATAAAATATAGTTTAGAAATAGAATTACCAGAAGTCAGAGTTGTTAAGCATCCTTTAAATGTCTTATTTTGTTATTATTTAAATTGAATATTTCCTACCACATTCGCTAATGGAGCTTATTTTTATCAACACATGCATACCTTTACTCCATGAAACTTGTAAACAATGAAACTTGTTTACAAAGAAACATTGACATCTACTCAACAGTTTCTGGAGGTTCTGAGGCATTAATTTCTAAAGAGAAATTTCTAACTGAGCATTGTCATGCCACCTAGTGACAGCTTCATAAAGCACAGTTATTAGGCTTAAAAAGAATTAAGTTCCCAAGGGTATCGTCATTCAATGTTAGGCTAAGCATTTTGGGGGGATTTATGTGTAAAGCACTTTTTTCTCTGTATAAATAAATACAGTTTCAATTACTGGAAAACTTTCCTCCTGATAGAATATTCAGTAAATTTTCATGACCATTAATGGTCTGATTCATAACACTTAAGACTGTTTAAACTTCTTAGATTATTCAGTCTCTACGAGATGACAAAGATTGTTTGCTTGACCAAACTTTAGTCAGGTTCCTGAATCTTCCTCTAGTCCCATCTGCGCTTTTTCTCGTAAAATCCTATTTTAGAAAAGAACCCTGCTGTGTCAGTTTAGGAAGAAGCCCCCACTGTCAATATCTGATCATACTCAATATCCAATCAGGTTCCTCATCCTTCATTATCCCCCAGAGGTTATGTGTCATCATCCTGGCCAGTCTTCAGCTAGTATCTCGTTAGGTCAGTTCTGCCAGAATCTCCCTTACCCTTGAGGTTTTTCTCTCAGTAATTTTCCATTCATTGACCCCTGACCTGCTTCTTGGCTATAAATTCCGACTACTTGGCCATGCAGTACTCAGATTTGAGGCTAGTATCTCTCCCTGACCGCAGGATCCCATAGCAGTGGTCCCTATACCTATTTTGATGGTCCTGAATAAAATCATCTTTTAACAAGTTTCATTGAATAATTTTTTGTTGACAGGTACTATCCACATAAATAAAAGTTTGGTTGGTTGGTTGGTTGGTTTCTGGAGACAGGGTCTAACTCTGCTACCCAGGCTGAAGTGCAGTGGTGTGATCATGGCTCACCACAGCCTCAACCTTCTGGGTTCAAGCGATTCTCCCACCTCAGCCTCCTGAGTAGCTGGGACTACAGGCACATGCCACCAAGCCCAGCTAGTTTTTTTTTTTAGAGACAGGGTTTCACTATGCAGCCCAAGCTAATAAAAGATTTTCTAACTCCAAAAAAATTTTTTTTGAGACAAAACGTTTTTCTTCTTATGTAACTTTTATACATAAAGAATTCAAGACTGAAGTCTGTTATTGAGATCTTTTTCCTGGAAATCTTTCCTTCCTGTACACTCTACAAGTAGATTGGAAGTGCTTCTATTTGCTAATTCCTTGCATGCTAAAAAGATTTTTGGAGCACAAAAACCAAAAAAGTTGGGGTTGAAGCCTTATCTCTGATGCTTAGCAACCCTATAAGCAATGATGCTACCTAATCATTCATTCATGGGTATAATCATTCAACTTTTCATCTGTGCCAGGTATGATGTAGGAGACGTAAAGTGGATGTCCGTCCCACCCTTGGAAAAGTAACTCTAATACAAGGAACATGAGCATGACATTAACAATGTAGTAAACGTATAGAGGTATGAATACAGAACTCTATACAACTAATTTATTATGGTATCTGAAAGGCTTCAGGGAGAAGCAGTATTTAAACTCGGTCGTGAAATCTGAATGGGAGTTAAAATTTGTGACAACATCTCTGGCAGAGGGACGAGGATGTTCAAAGGGACTGGGTTGCCAAAAACATTTTATACATATTTCCGTCTTTCAGGGGGGTGCATGCATATGCATACATGAAAGTTATATATATGTATGTATATAAGAATGGCAGATTGGGTTGGAAAGATTAGGAGTTGAGAGTAAATTTAACTTTGATATGTTTAGGGTGAGGTACTTGTGAACATCTAAATTGAAGGTGTGGTAAAGCATAAACTTCAAAATTAGACCTACCTGTATTTGACTCACAAGTCCACTACCTAATGTGACCTTGAACAGTTTACTCATTCTTTTGAACCTAGGTTTTCTCATTTGCAAAATAGAGCTAGTATACAATTGTTGCAGGTAGGATTAAATTATACATATATATAA
>NW_012104343.1:198847-199249 GCF_000951045.1 Mandrillus leucophaeus
AAAAAAAAAAAAAAAAAAAAAAGATTGTCACTAGAAACTATCTTAAGTTAGTTTAGGGCTTATACTTCAGAATAAAAGGGGCATAATTAGCAATTCAACTGTTCACAAAAAATCGAAGGCCGGGTGCCGTGGCTCACACCTGTAATCCCAGCACTTTGGGAAGCCGAGGTGGGCAGATCACCTGAGGTTGGGAGTTCGAGACCAGCCAGACCAACATGGTGAAAACCTGTCTCTACTAAAAATACAAAAATTAGCCGGGTGTGGTGGCGCGTGCCTGTGATCTCAGTTACTCAGGAGGCTGAGGCAAGAGAATCACTTGAACCCAGGAGGCGGAGGTTGCAGTGAGCCAAGTTCATGCCATTGCACTCCAGCCTGGGCAGCAAGAGCGAAACTCCATCTCAA
>NW_012104343.1:199299-202929 GCF_000951045.1 Mandrillus leucophaeus
CCATTGCACTCCAGCCTGGGCAGCAAGAGCGAAACTCCATCTCAAAAAAAAAAAAAAAAAATTGAATAAATATATATTTAAATATATATTGAAAATGTGAGTGAACACAATTTGAAAAATATTTTGTGTTAATAAGACATACAAATTAAAAATTACACAATTCAGTATTTCAACTGCTAACTCTTTAGTGCTTCTATAATTATTCAAATTAATTTTCCTGATTTATTTTTTCCCTACTGTGTGTTTCTGTTTGTTTGTTTTTTAGCGACAAGCTCTTGTTCTGTCACACACACTGGAGTGCAGTGGTACGATCATAGCTCACTACAGCCTCTAACTCCTGGGCTCAAGTGCTCCTCCTGCCTCTGCCTCCCAAAGTGGTGGGATCACAGGCGAGAGCCATCTTGCTGGGCCCCTACTGTTTTCTTGAATCCTTACCCTCCTTTCTTAGATTCATTGTCATCTTACTACAGTACTGTATCGTTAGGCAGTTCTTTCAGAAATGGTCTCAAGAATGGTACTTTGAGACCTTGTTTATCCAAGTTTGTATTTTGCCCCCAGGCTTTGAATACTGGTTTGACCAGGGACTGCGGCTCCTGTTACTCAGTATTTAGTCTAACTTCCTTATAGCGTGTCTTCCTAAACTTTGGAGAGTAGAAAGCTAAAAACCTCATTTTCCAGCTCCTTTGTAGCCAGTGTTCTGAATATGATTTACATAAAACTTTTTGTTTTTTTTAATTATTACTATTTTTTGAGACAGGGTTTCTCTCTTGTCACCCAGGCTGGAGTGCAATGGTGCAATCTTGGCTCACTTTGTCTCTAAACAACAGACAAACAAAAACACATAGTAGGGAAAAAATAAATCGGGAAAATTAATTTGAATAATTATAGAAGCACTAAAGAGCTAGCAATTGAAATACTGAATTGTGTAATTTTATAATTTGTATATCTTATTTGTATATCCCCCTCTGCCGGGATTACAAGCATGTGCCACCACACCTGGCTAATTTTTTGTGTTTTTAGTAGAGATGGGGTTTCACGCTGTGGGCCAGGCTGGTCTCGAACTCCTGGCCTCAAGTGATCCACCTGCCTCAGCCTCCCAAAGTGCTGGGATTACAGGCATGAGCCACCGCGCCCAGCCTACATAAAACTGTTTATATGGCTTTGTATGAAACTTACTTGGAGGTGAACAGAGAGAGAGAGAGAGAGACCCATTTTACTGATGTGGATTATAGTATTGGCTTCCTGCTGTAGTCAGTGGTTGTGTGGTAGCAGCAGCTTCCTGTTTTGACCAGCAACTTTGTCTTGTTAGCAGAGGTTGTCTAGTTCCAGAGCCAGTAGCTACAGAAGTGGCCTATAAATTCATCAAGCACCAGACCTGATCATGCAGGACCTCCTTGGAGAACTGGTCCTGTAGGGAAATGGTTCCTGGAAGCTCAAGTCTATGGTCTGCCTTTTGGCCAGTTCAGTAATTCTTTAATCCATTTAATTTTTGTAAACCAGCTTTAGTAAGTAGCCTATTCTCTGCAACAGAATTCTAGTTTTAGATTGTCCCTTGTTATTGCTAAGAATGAAATGCTTTCTGAAGGTAAGGCTATGGCAGCCTTAGTGGCTGCCGTGATAAATCATTTTGGCAAAAGTGAAGAATAACAAAAGGATTGTGTAGTAGCCTGCCTCCAAGATGGTCCTCAATGATCCCTGCTGCACACCGTTTTGTAGCTCCCCTAACCCCCACACCATATTGTACCAGAGTTGATTTGTTATGGAAGAAGCAATGGCATGTCACTTCTAAGATGATATAAAAGCGTGCAGCTTCCATCTTGCATGTGTGCTTGGGCACACACACATACTCTGTCTCTCTCTTCCTCTGCTTTTCCCTCCCCCAACCTGTCAGATCCACTTTAGGGGAAATCGTGTCTTAAACAGTCCTATGGAAGACTTACATGATGAGGAACTGCAGAATCCTCTTGCCAGCAGCCATGCGAATGAGTTTGAAGTGAATCCTCCAACCCAAGTCAAGTCTTCAGAGGTTGCATTCTCAGCTGTCACGTTGATTGCAAGCTCATGGGAGATTCTGAGTTTACCCAGTAAAGCTACTCTTGGATTTCTGACCCTCATAAATTATATGAGATGATAATTAAAAAGAAAAAATTTAAGAGACGGTATCTCACTCTGTTGCCCAGGTTGGAGTACAGTGGTGTGATCTTAGCTCACTGCAGCCTTGAACTTCTGGGCTCAAGCAATCCTCCTGCATCAGCCTCCTGAGAAGCTGGGAGTAGCTGATAAAATTGACTCATGTCCTTAAGACCAGTCTGAATCCAGTCTTGTATATGCCACTTCCACTTGATGGCAGCACATGCTGCTGAGCACACCTAACCTCCAGTGGGGAGGAGAAATTATCTCAGGGAGAAATCAGAGCAATATTTCTGGTGGTTCAACTTACATGAAGACATGGGTGGAGATGACAGTTAATGGTTTGACCAGAGGGTCAGAGATTTGACAACTACAAGATAAGAAACCTAGGCCAGGAACAGTGGCTTAGGCCCACAATCTCGACACTTTGGGAGGCCAAGGCAGGAGGATTGCTTGAGGCTAGGAGTCCAAGGCCAGCATGGGCAACATAGTGAGATTCCCTCTCTCTAAAAATAAAAATAAAAAAATTAGCCAGGCGTGGTGGTGCAAGCTTGTAGTCCCAGCTACTCTGGAGGCTGAGGTGAGAAGACCACTTGAGCCCAGGAGTTCTAGGCTGCAGAGAACTAGGATCATGCCAGTGCACTCCAGCCTAAGCAAAAGAGCAAGACCCCATCTCAAAAAGAAATAAAAATAAATTTTAAAGAAGAAAGAAAAAAGAAACTTGGAAAGTAGAAGCTTTGGGGAAGTATGTGGACAAACTCAGAATAGGCCCCAAATGCAAGGATATTTGTTTCCTGTGTGAAAGCTTATCAAAAGCTTTCTTATCAAAAGCCGTCTTCTGTAGGTAAGGCTCTTAATATTTAGATGGACAGCGTAGCCTACACTGTGGACATCGGTTAGCCTCTTTCCCCAGCCATCCCAGTGCTTGCTCAGTTATGCTACATTCTGGGAAAATTCCCTCAGCTTCTTTCCAACTCAGATTTTCAGTCTTTTTTCTTTTTCTTTTTCTTTCTCTTTTTTTTTTTTTTCAGACAGAGTCTCTCTCTGTCACCCAGGCTGGAGTACAGTGGTGTGATCTTGGCTCACTGCAACTTCCACCTCCTGGGTTTAAGCAATTCTTGTGCCTCAGCCTTCCGAGTAGCTGGGACTACAGGCGTGCACTGCCCTGCCCAGCTAATTTTTGTATTTTTAGTAAGGATGGGGTTTTACCATGTTGCCCAGGCTGGTCTTGAACTCCTGGGCTCAAGCCATCCACCAGCCTCGGTCTCCCAAAGTGCTGGGATTACATGGGTGAGCCTCTGCACGCAGTGTCCATTCTGCTGTTCAATCCATCTATTAAGCAAAAGTTTTTTGTCTTTTTTTTTTTTTTTTGGACACAGGGTCTCACTCTGTTACCCAGGCTGGAGTGCAGTGGCACAATCTCAGCTCCCTGCCACCTCTGCTTCCTGGGTTGAAGCAATCCTCCTGTCTCAGCCTCCCAAGTAGCAGGGATTACAGGTG
>NW_012104343.1:204624-208059 GCF_000951045.1 Mandrillus leucophaeus
GATAGAGCTAATGTTAAAAGTGTTCTTTGAAATAAACTATGTTAAAACAACATCTATATTTAGCAATAAAGTTTCAAAATTAGATAGGTGTTGAAATGGATGAAAGCTTTGATCCTAGTGATAAAAGGATTAGGGTTTATGTTCATTAATTTCAAAAATCAATTTGTAGGTCCAGGTGCGGTGGCTCACGCCTGTCATCCCAGCACTTTTGGAGGCCGAGGCGAGTGTATCACGAGGTCAGGAGTTCGAGACCAGCCTGGCCAACATGGTGAAACTCCGTCTCTACTAAAAATACAAAAATTAGCCAGGCGTGGCGGCGGGCACCTGTAGTTCTAGCTACTCAAGAGGCTGAGGCAGGAGAGTTGCTTGAACCCAGGAGGCGTAGGTTGCAGTGAGCCAAGATCGCGCCACTGCACTCCAGCCTGAGCAATGGAGCGATACTCCATCTCAAAACAAAACAAAACAAAACACCAATTTGCAGTGGTTCAAAAATGAGCACTATGAGACCTAATTTATATAAAAATTAGTTTACTGTAATAAGCATGTGAAAACACACATACACACTATTCTCAGACAAATGTAAACATCAGGCTGGGGCATGTTTAGGAAAGGCAGCTTTGAGGAATAACCCAGTTTCTCAAAGGAAAAACACCTGGTTGGTGTTTCTGCTGTCCAGGATGAGGTCCAGACAGGTAATGCACTTTAAATGAGGACTTACCTTTTTACCTCCAGTGACATCACCTTGAACTTCTAGAACAGTTATATTGTTTGGTTGCAAGAATTTCTCTTGTACCACCAGCATCTTCTTGCTACACTCTCCACAGATTATACGCCAGTAACCATGTATCACATAAACATGGTCACTTTGCAACTCTGCAATGATAACCAGTCTAGGTCTAGGAAGGAATTCCAGGCCCTAAAGCAATATAATCTATGACTGTAACTGGACAGCTTTCACCCTGACCAGCATTCATCTTTTCACTTGTTTTCCTTTGGGAGACTACTTTCTTTCACTCTAGGCCATCAGAGTAGGATTGTCAATCAAAGCCCCTAGAGCCATAGGATAGGAACATAATCCTAGTTAGGGTGAAAAGAGTGCTAGAAATTTGATTCCTGAGCACAATGACATAAGATAGAAAATATAGGAGCTATTTTGATGGCAGGGCTCTAGGACTGTCCCTGTTTCTGTAACTTAAGATTTCTAAAGTTACCCTGGTTTTTATCTTTCTTAAGGCTGTGGACCCAGCTTTTCTTAGACTTTATACACTATCCTTTGTCCTGCTGATAAATTTTGTTTTGCTGAAGATATAGCCCAAATGAGTTTCTACTGCTTGCAATCAGAAAAGCCTACCTGATCTATTCACTGATGTCACTGTCAGCTGTTACCTAAAATTGGAAAGCTGGAATCTTGACCACTTTAATGTTTATTGTGGATCACTGTTTTGGTTTAAAGGAGTTTTAAAAACAAAATGCTAATATTTGTATCAAGAGTTCTTGAACAGGCCAGGCGCAGTGGCTCACGCCTGTAACCCCATCATCTCAGGAGGCTGAGACGGGTGGATCACGAGTTCAGGAGTTCAAGACCAGCCTAGTGAAACCAACATAGTGAAACCCTGTCTCTACTAAAAATACAAAAATTAGCCAGGTGTGGTGGTGGTGGCACACACCTGTAATCCCAGCTACTCGGGAGGCTGAGGTAGGAGAATCACTTGAACCTGGGAAGCGGAGGTTGCAGTGAGCCAAGATTACGCCACTGCACTCTGGCCTGGGTGAGAGAGCAAGGCTCTGTCTCAAAATAAATAAATAAATAAATAAATAAATAAATAAATAAAAGAGTTCTTGCACAACCCTGAGTTAACTTCAAATCTCTTTTCATACATCCTAAAAAAAATAGTACTTTTATGAGTGAAATAAGATATTCTGCCACCACAGTAGTGACCAAAAAAACTTTATTAGCTTAGTCTCCACCCTTTTAAATATACTCTAGGTACAAAATAAACATTATACACATAAAGATCAGTCTTTCCAACTCTAGAATGTATAAATAAGAATGACAGTTTTTAAATAAAATACTTTAGTCACAGTCACACAAAACTACCTTCTAAGGAAAACTGTCCAGTGAAGCAGTTAAATTTGTGTTTTCACCTATGAAGAATTAAACTTAAAATGCTTCATTCTTTCTTCTTTTAATGAAAAATAACCTACCCTTGGAAACAGCATAAGCATTGTTATGGTAGTCTAGCTCCTAAATGAAAATGTGGACTGAGTTACAGTTTACTATAATAACCTACATAAAAAGCCTTTGAAAATTAGCAATCAATCAAAGTATTTATAAATTCAAGCCTTTTTCTTAGGATGAAAGGTAACACAGTTCCTTAACCTCTTTTAAAAGGAACTTTGAAATTAAACCTTACGGTCACAACTAGTCAAGACTTTCATTCAAAAATGTTGCTTAAATATCAAATTTCTCTTCACAGACACTATGTCCATTTTCTTCATAATCTTCTCTTGTTACCACCATATCTTCAAAATCATCGTTCTCTGATATCAATTTTCCACCTTCCCAGGCATAAGTAATAGGGCTGAAAATAAAGGTATAAATGAACCCAGATGATTTTACAGTAAAACTGAAATGCCTGAAACATAAATTACTTATTAGGTTGGTGCAAAAGTAATTTGTGGGTTTTTTTTTTTTGCCATTAAAATGTGGCAAGCTCTACCCAACCCAACAGAAAATCATTTAAGGTACAGAAATAAGCATACATTTCATATGAGTAAAGCAACCCAAAAAGGAAAGGAACCTTGTTCACTGCTACAAAATAGTAAATGTTCCTTTTTCCCTATGTCCTGAATTTATGGACCCTCTAATTCTAAGGAAAAAACAAGAATATAAGCAAAAGATCAAAAGATGCCTAAAAAGAAAAACTGTCATACTGAGTCTAAATTCTGAATGTGGCAAAGATATGTCATCTCAGTAATTCTCATAGCAACCCATAAAATAGCTACTTTCTTTCTTTTTGAGATGGAGCCTCACTCCATCTCAACCTCACTGCCCAGGTTGGAGTGCAGTGGTGCAATCTCAGCTCACTGCAACCTCCACCCCCTAGGTTCAAGCAATTCTCCTGCTTTAGCCTCCCAAGTAGCTGGGACTACAGGCACATGCCACCACACATGGCTAATTTTTTTGTATTTTTAGTAGAGGTGGGGTTTTGCCATGTTGGCCAGGCCGGTCTCGAACTCCTGACCTCAGGTGATCCACACACCTCGGCCTCTCGAAGTGCTGGGATTATAGTCGTGAGCCCCCTTTATAGATTTGAAAAATGATGCTCAGAGAACTTAAGTCTGGAACTAGAATTTAGGCTGGAACTAGGATTTAACTGAGAACTGTTTTCACAGTCTGTGCTTTTGCTGCTACACTTTGTTGCCTCTAATAAA
>NW_012104343.1:209054-230938 GCF_000951045.1 Mandrillus leucophaeus
AAAAAAAAAAGTAAAAAAACCCCAAAACCCAACTTGGCTGGGCTTAGGCAGAAGATTACTGAGCCCAGGAGTTGGAGGCAAGCTTGTGTGAAACAGTGAGACTGTCTCTACAGAAAAAAAAAAAAAAGAAGGTTTTCTTTTCTTTCTTTTTTCCTTCTTTTTTTTCTTTTTGTTTTTTTTAGAGACACGGTCACACACTGTTGTCCAGGCTGCAGTGCACTGATGCAATCCTAACTCACTGTAACCTCCAACTCCTGGACTCAAGTGATCTCCCTACCTTGGCCACCCAAACTGGTACAATTACAGGTGTGAGCCACCAAACCTGGCCAATAAATGTTTTCTTTATTATATTTATTATATTTGCATTAAGCTTTTATAAAAATGGATTTATATGTAAGTATACACATATATTTATACAATAGCAGTGGATGCACAATAAAAATTTATTTAATAAAATAATAAGACTTATTTCTGTGGATCCTTTGGCCTGTAACCTGTGCATGCAAGATAAAAAGCCAATATGCTTTATACTCTTAAGAATATATGAACATTAGTGGTGAGAAAAATCATTCCAATATTTTTAAATTGTTTATTCATTTATCTCATAGCTATAAAAGAAAGGGATACCAATGAGGGCCTTCTATGAACTTCTATTGATTTTGGAAAATTCTACTTTAGCTTTAAAGCAAAACTCTAGAATTAAGAGTCAGGTATGTGGGGTCTTGTTTGCAACTCTGCCACTAACACTAGAGGTGAGTTTTTTAGACATATATTTTGGTAAGAAGTCCTCACTCAAGGTAAGAAAACTGGGTTTTAATCTGATCATTGCTATTAACTCACTATAAGGCATTTGCCAACTCATGAGCCCTTGTTTATTTATTTACAAAATACGAATATTGAATAGGATGATATATAAGCCCTTAGAGCTGTAAAATTCTACCTTTGTTTTTTTTGTTTTTTTGCAGCGGGTCTGGGGGAGTTGTTAGTTTGTTTTTGAGACAGAGTCTCGCTCTGTCACCCAGGCTAGCATAGAGTGGTGCAATCTTAGCTCACACCAACCTCCACCTCCTGGGCTCAAATGATCCTCCTTCCTCAGCCTCCTGACTAGCTTGGACTACAGGTGCACACCAGCACATCCGACTAATTTTTTATAGAGACGGGGCTTCACCATGTTGCCCAGGCTGTTCTCAAACTCCTGAGCTCAAGTGATCTGCCTGCCACAGCCTCCCAAAGTGCTGGGATTACAGGCGAGAGCCACTGCGCCTGGCCCTACCTTAGTTTATTTTAACCACTAAAGTGGAAGTGATGATATGCACTTTTTCTCATATAACAGGGTACAGGGTAGACATAAAACAGTTTTGAATTTTAAAAACCTCATTAGAAAAATCATTTAAAGGAGAATTTTTAAAATTCTAAAATAATTTATGAATTGATAAAACTTATCACAATGGTTCAATTATTCAATTTCTATTCCTGACAGAAACTGTCAAGAAATAATACATCTCAAATAAACCATATAGATAATAGCCTGATTGCTTTGCCTATAAAAATCTTTTAGGACCAAGGCTGATTTACTACATGGGAGTAATCACCCCATATACTTAATTGAGCACCCATTGTGTACGAAACATTATGGTTGGCACTTTACATACTTCCATTTAATTTAGTGAAATGTAAGATTTATCATTTCAATTTTTGAAAGAAGAGAAATGAATATTCAGCAGGTGAAATAAATCTGCCACCGTGGGACAGCCAGGCTTTAAACTCAAGTCAACAGACCACCTTTTCTATATGCAGACTTCCATGTTTCATTTCTATATAAAACAACAACTTACTTTTCAGGCAGCACAACAGAAACATCATAATCTGTTGGAGTAAGACATCGAACTTCTGAGTAAACCCGATCCCTAAATCCTGGGAAAAGGGAATTTCCTCCTGTCAAGACAATGTTCTTAAAAAAATGCGGCTGCATTTCTTTAAAAGAAAAAAGAGAAGGAAAGGAAAAAAGGCATTAGAAAATCTGTTCACTTTTCTGGAAAGATGTGGATGAGGGATCAGATAAGAAGCAATGAGGGATTAGAGTTACTGGTGGGAAATCAAATAAATTTTCAAGTCCATTCTAAGATTCGTAATGAGGTTACAGTTTATACAAATAAAGACATTAAAGAGTGAAATATGACCTCATAGATCTTTTAAAGAAAAACCTAAGGTGAGGGGGGTAAACTACTGGCTACTTACTGTACACTCATGTAAGCCATATAAAAATGAGTGACACTGTAGTTAAAAAAAAAAGTTGATAATTATAATTATTATTCTCTAAAATGGGGGGGAGGGGTCTTGCTGTAGGCTGAGACTGTGAGCTATCATAAGGATGAAAAGGTCTTTCATGACATTTGAACTTACAAGCCCAAATCTCCACGTTATCTCACTGAGGCAAACATATATGCTGTGCAATACTTACCTTTGATAGTTAAAAACACTCATAATCTATATTTAAAGAGGGGATCTAAGTATGAACACGCATTAAAGTTACATGATAGCAAATGTTAAGTATTAAAAGCCTTCAAAACACCACTGGAAAATCCATCAGGAATTAACAGGTACAGACTGTCCCACCTAATGTTTCTGTTCAGTAAAACAAGGGCAGAGTTTCCTTATATTGACCTTGAGTCTCACTCTGCCATGACATTAAAGCAGTGTAGTACAAAATGTTGTACACATCGTGACTGCAACCTTATATAAAATGGGAAATATGAAAATAGCTGTGAAATAATTATGTACGGATAGCATTATTATTATTATTATTATTATTTATTTTATGAGAAGAAAGTACATGGCCTGTGCTAGATTTTCTCCAATGCCTACTTCTTGTGAACCAGGGAGATATTAAAGTATCCTAAAACTCTAGAACATTATTTACTTAAGGCATGTTTCAGGAGAATCCAGAAATCACTATGAAACACCATATTCCAATCCCTTTAAAATTAATCCTGTATGTTACTCTAAATGTAACAGAAAGAATAAGTCAGTCCACCAATAGCTGAAAACCATTAAATTGTTAAGTTATAAATTTTTATTCTGTACAGACCTGGGTTAAATGAAAACTTTTCTAAAATGGATATGGCAATTTAATACTCATGGAGAGATACATTTCTTCAAGTTTAAATGGACCATAATGATTTCTCCTCTATCAAATTTATAATCACAAGAAAAGATAAAAAAAAGAAAAAAACTTATACTTAAAAGATGAATCAAGAATTATTTAAGTGCATTATGAGATCTAGAAATCTCTGCAAATAAAACAGACTCACCAATTTCCCTGAAATTATTTAGAAGAAACAGCGTTCATAGGGCTTATGATTCTTTTTAAACAATTACAATTCTTTAGTATTTTACTCTATTTATGTACCTTCAGGTAGATTCTGAATTGAATAGACAATAGCTTCTGGAATTCCCATTTCTTGAATGCCTATATCAGAAGGATTAAAGAGTATTTCTGGAACAGCAAATCTCTCATTGGCCAAACGAAGAATCTGTTCCCCAGATTTGTATTTTCCACTCAATACCATCTCTTCCCTTGGCTTAAAGAAAAAGAAGATTAAAAGTTTAAGTTACATTAATAATATGCAATACTAATATATTAACCATGTTCTTGGAAGTTTCAGGATTCTCAAAATTGAGAAAAATGTGGCTGCCTTTACTGTTGCCAAAATCATACAAAACACAACTAAATAATTACTGATGCCAATATGGCTGTTCCTTCAAAGATAATTTGGCAGCTTTATTCCACACACTTTAAAATATAAAGAGGGCCAGGTGCCCTGGCTCACGCCTGTAATCCCAGCACTTTAGGAGGTCAAGGCGGGTGGATCACTTGAGCCCAGAAGTTCAAGACAGCCTGGGAAACATAGCAAGACACCTGTCTCTTAAGAAAAATAAAATAAAATAAAATACAAAGAAAAAAAAGAGAACAGACAAGAGAGAACTTGATAATCTATCTCTAATGGTACAATGATTCTAGTTCCTAGGGAACAAAGAACACACTCTAAATAAAAAAAAATTTACTATGTCTTGTGTTTCTACTGTCTACTTTCACTCCCCTAATTTAGGTGTTTACTGGATATGTGCCTCTATTCTACTAGGATTTCCCCACTCCCTTCTGGAAACAGTCTACATCTCTACATTTCTTTACTATGTATTCAATCTCTCTTCTAAATTAGTTTACAAATGATTTAAGCAAATTCATGGTCCTTATCCTTGAAATTACCTTATAATTATAAGGCCTATGTATAACAAACAAACTTTAAACAACCATGACTCATATTTTCTTTTTATTTACTTTCTGCTACCCCACCCATTCTGTGAGCTGTAGTGCTGAGGGGGCTAGAAAAAATAATCTCCTCTCACAATATTCTAAATCATTAAAAACAACGGTCCCTCTCAATTTTACAACCATCAGCTTTCCTAGATTCAGGTAAAGACACTCATTTCATTTGACTTATTAATGCAGTTGTCCTCCCATGAAAGGATAGGTCCCAGTCCTTTATGTAAGTATAAAAATACTTAAAATATATTAAAACACTAGCAATTTATTAAAAAGTAACATATATAAATTACATTATAGATTCCTTAATATGATCAGCCATCTATTCTCTATTCAGATTTCAGCTTCCTGAGAGGTTTTTTTCTGCTTCCCAAATAAAAAGATCCTTCACTATTCTCTGTCACCCTGTATTATCCTTCATAGCTTATATTGTTCACCATCACATATCCACGAACTAGCGTAAAAAAGTACCTGGCACACAGTACTCAATAAATTTTTGAATAACAGTATGCAAGACAACAGCATATCATTCATTAAACATATTACATACATTATCCCACTGAACTCTCATATAATCCTGTAACACGGGCATATTTTCCTTTTAAAGTAATGATGCAATTGGGCTCTGCAAGAACATATTACTTGTTCAAGGTCGTTCATATCATAACCCAAAGCACATATAAAATGTTCCTTCCACGATACTACCACTCATAATCTGGATATAAATGCTTAGATTTTGATCATTTGGGAATTCCATGCTCAAAACATTATTCTAGAATAAAAAATATCCTGAAAATTACACAATATTCACAAATACTCCAGGAAGAACAGAAAACTATAAATCACTTTTAACCCAGAAAACTATAAATCACTTTTAACCCAAAATACAGTTCTATGTAACAAAGAGAAGAATATTATGCCTCACAGAAGTATTCTTCCTTCTCAAGCAGAATGGAAAATATTTTCTATGAATTTACAAATTCATTAAATTCCAGCCATTCACTGACTTGAGTTTAAGGGATATAAGTCATTTTGTCAACATTCAAAATAACCTGAGATAGTTGCAGACTTAGAGAATTTCAGTTGATAAAACATTAGAGGTTATCTAGTTCATAGACCTGATTGACAGAAGAGGATCATGGGACTTATTCTGGATAAAATGACTAACTAGGGGAGACAGCCAGTCTAGATATCCTTGTTAAATGTTAGCACTAAAGCCATTAACCATTAACATGTCATCTGGAGGCTGGGCACACTGGTTCACACCTATAATCCCAGCACTTTGGAGGCCAAAGTGGGAGGATCACTTGAGCCCAGGAGTTGAGGCTAGCCTGGGCAACACAGATAAGCATGGTAGCTCGTCTCTACAAGTAACTTTTTAAAAACTTAGGCGTGGTGGCAAACATCTGTGGTTCCAGCTACTTGGGAGGCTAAGGTGGGAGGATCACTTGAGCCTGAGAGGCCAAAGCTGCAGTGAGCCGTGATCGCACTCCAGCCTGGGCTACAGAACAAGACCCCGTCTCAAAACAAACAAAAAATGTAATCTGGTACTACAAGTAGTTTCTGTTTTATTACAGTGTAATTACAAAAGAGTATAATTACAAAAAGACTTTTATTTTAGACATAGACAAATGAAATTTTTAAGTGTCACTGGGAGCTGCTACTTTAGGTCATGTGTCAATGTAGGTCATGGTTACTACACAGCCCTCATAAAGTTAGTTCCAGTACAATTAAAGAAATGATCAGTGTAAGTTATGCTGGCTCTGCAGAAAGTGCTAATCAATGTTGAGGACGATTTTCTCAATTTAGGTCGGTCAAATTCATTATACATTAGCAGGCTTCCTCTTTCTGATAAGAAATAAAACTGGAATTTCTATTGGTTGTTATCTGTAAGGATATTACAGGCCTATTTTTATTGCTATTGTTACTAGCGTTAGTGCTAGAAAATCAAGTATGTAACTTCCCCCAACTACTTAAAAATATTCTTGAAACTATCAAAGTTCAAGTGTTAACAAAATCCTAGGAATAAAGGCTCTCAAATGTTTATTTTAATCAAGTATTAAAATCAAAACAATATACAAAATCCCAATATGTAAAATATAACTGTTTCTAAATCTTTAAAAAATTAAGATGATTTAACACAGAATCTGAATAAGGTATACATTTTAACAAAACTGACAAAGATTAAACCATTCTTTCTATAATAAACATTTGCTGTAACACTGTATCATCTGCCAAAAGCCCGGTTCCAACTGACTGTGTCCACTCATCTGATATTAAAATACACATTAGATATGAGAATCAGCAACAGTGTATCCTGAGTAAATTAAGTGCAGTCTATAACCAGATTCTGTTCACAAGGCCAAAGGCCAATAAGAAACCTTATACGGCTTCTGCCTTTTCTAAAGATGAGGAAACTAATGGTCAACTAGGAGAATAACCACACCTCTACTGGCTTATTGCATAAGGTACTCACTTGAGAAAACACGGCTTATGATTTGGCAAGGAAGAAGCCGGCAGAGTTTAGAAGAAAATGTCCAATAAACAAATAGGTTGTCATTTGCAGGGAAGGAGAGTTGTTCTAAAAAGAAAGATTTCCTAGTTGACTATCCAATCATCTGGAAGAGGTTTTAAGTTTTCAAACTTATGAAGTAAATAATTCTAGGAAGAGGAACTGAGAACATGGCTACAGGTTTTGTTTTGTTTTGAAGTGCCCCAAGAGATTCCAGTGACCAGTCAGGTTTAAGACTGGAAGTCACTGAGACTTTATTCAGATCCATCTCTGTAGAAATCAGGATTACTTTACCCCTGTTAACCCTACAGAGTACCATAAATTTTCCACAAGGTATCAGCTATAAAATATGACGATGATCAAATATTCCTAGTTAGAAAGAGGTTTGGTATTTAAATGTTTGGGGCAGTTTTCCTCGTCTTGTAAAGAAGAAAAAAATCACACCTTCCGTATCCTAGCTAGGACTTGGGCTTCCAGTTTCTCTCCACCTGATGCATGCCCAGGCAACCTTTTCCCATCATGTATCTTAATTCCCATTTCTGAAAGCCAGCCTAGGTCCTTTCAAAAGGATCTGTTTCATTCTTTGTTTTTTGTTTCTTCTGTTTTTAAAGAGACAGGGTCTGGCTCTGTTGCCCAGTTCTGGAGTACAGTGAAATGATAATAGTTCACTGTAAAATCGAATTCATGGGCACAAGCAATCCTCCCACCTTGGCCTCCTGAGTAGCTAGAACTACAGGTGTGCGACACCATGCCCAGCTGATTTTAATTAATTAATTAATTTATTTTTTCCGTAGAGACAGGGTCTCACTTTGTTGCTGAGACTGGTCTCAAACTCCTGGCCTCAAACAATCCTCCCACTTCAGCCTCCCAAAAGGCTGGGATTATAGGTAGGTGTGTGCCACCACAACCAGTCACAAGGATCTGTTTCTAAGAACATAAAAGGATGATTTCAGTTTTTATAGGGCCCCAAGTGGTCTCTGAACTCTGATTCATATTTCACCTCAATAATCTGGCCAAACAAAATTCATTTTTGTTTTCAGGCATACTAAGTATAAATAACTACATAAAACCCACGTATTCACCAACCAGCTTAATGTAACTTTACAGATAAGCTGACACTCCCCTAATTTGGTGTTTTATCATTCACACACATAGTGTTTTATACTTTTACTTCATATTTAAGTATACCTTAATAACATATTATTATTCTCACCAAAAAAAGAGAACATATATTATTCTGCATAGACTAAAAGTATACATAGCTTTCTAAATGTACTTTTCTATGAAAATCAGATTTCTGAGATTTATTCATGCTGTTTATATAGGCTCTACTTGATTTCACTACTGCTTATTATTTTATTATATGAACATATTAAAAAATTATTCTCCTTCCATTAGTGGATATTTAGGCAGGACTCAATTTTTCACTATTTTAAATTACACTGCAATGAATATTATAAATGTCTCCTTGTACAAATGTGCTTATGTTTCTAACCAAAGATTTTTAACTTCCCAACAGTCCTCATCAAGTTGGTAACCAGAAACGCAAACTTCACATTTACCTAAACACAGAAGTCATTTTATCTGAGCTGATCAAAGATAAATAGAAATTATTTTGACATCCATGATAAACTGCTTCTCAACACTTTCAAACTCCATTGGATTTTGCCCTTTTCTAATCTAATCATACCAGACCAAACAGAAGTAAAACTTGGCCCTGGGTCAACCATGTCAATAATTTTCACAATAGGAAAATAACCAATTTCTAACTCAATTTAAACTAGTAAACAAAAATGAGTTAGCCATAATATACATAATGATACTGTTTATCTCCAGATTTGCCCTATGTGCTATCTTTTGGCTGATAGTTCTTTTTCTAAATAAATTTACTAAGAAATTTATCAATCAAATTTCACTTTCGCCTGGTGAAATGGCCAGCAGGAAGGTAGTAATCAACAACTCTCTAAGGGCCAGGAGCTGTGGCTCATGCCTGTAATCCCAACACCTAGAAGCCAAGGCAGGAGGATCATTTGAGTCCAGGAGTTTGAGGTCAGCCTAGGCAACACTGTAGGACCCCGTCTCTACAAAAAATACAAATATGAGCCAGGCGTGGTGGCACATGCCTGCAGTCACAGCAACTCTGGAGGCTGAAACAGGAGGATCACTTGGGCCTGGGAGGTCAAGGTTATAGTGAGTGCTGTGATCGCACCATTGCACTCTAGCCTGGGTCACAGAGTGAGATGCTGTCTCAAAACAAAAAACAAAAAACAGACAGACAAAAGAAAAGCAACTCTCTAAGGCCCTGCCAATCCCAGCTGGATGTGAAATTATTATATTATTATTATTATTATTTTTTTTTTTGAGACAGAGTCTAGCTGTGTCACCTAGGCTGGAGCGCAGTGGTGTGATCTCAGCTCACTGCAACCTCCACCTCCTGGGTTCAAGTGATTCTCCTGCCTCAGCCTCCCAAGTAGCTGGAACTACAGGCACCCGCCACCACACCCAGCTAATTGTTTTTATATTTTTAGTAGAGACGGGGTTTCACTATGTTAGCCAGGCTGGTCTTGAACTCCTGACCTTGTGATCCACCTGACTCAGCCTCCCAAAGTGCTGGGATTACATGTGTGAGCCATTGCGCCTGGCCTAAATGAAATTCTTTTCAAATCTAACTGAGGTGATCACTTGAAATATCACTGATTTTTTTTTTTTTTAATTTTATAATAAGAGACAGGGGCTTGCTTTGTTGCCCAGGCCAGTGTCTTAACTCCCATGTTGGCCTCCCCAAGTGTTGGGATTATAGACATGAGCCATAGCAACCATCCATTGATGGTTTTTAAAAATTACCTTACAAAAGCCCTTTTTAATTGTACTGAAGTCAGGCAAGACATAGTCTATCATTACTGTATTTTCTTCTCCTTTCAACCTGGAAAACAAAATCGAGATTTATGAAATATCCTAATTATGTGTAACATCCCCCAACAATCTACTTTCCAATTCTTAGACTGTCATTATACATACTTTGCAATATCCATGTCTCTATAAAAATCCTGAGACACATAGCATACATCTTCTTTCACTTGATTAATCACATGTGTTTCATCCATAACATGTAGCTGCCTAACAGAAATAAAAGTTGTAAAATTTGACACAGAAACAAATATAATTTACAATTATCTGACATTTTTTCTGGAATTAAATTTTCAGGCAACTGATTTTTTGAAATTTGAAATTCTTGAATGTGTAAAATAATTTTAACTTTATGGAATACTGTCACTTCCATTAATTTCCATACTATTCCTCTGAGGGTAGATATTAGTCAGTTTATAGGTAAGGAAATGGAAAACAAAGATATTAAGTGGGGTTTATCTAACTAAAAAGCAAACATCCCCCCGCAAACCGTTCTGAATAGAATCTGGCTACAATGCCTTAACTCTATGCACTTTCTTTTCTGATTATATTAAGCATTGTTGAGTCAGCACACAGTACCAAGCACATACAAGCTGTTTAATAATAAATATTTGACTGAGGGTGAAGCTTAAACATTGGCTTACTATAGAAATAAAGATGTTTAACAATAAACAAAAACTTTTCCACCTCCCAAAGTGCTGGGACTACAGATGTGAGCCACTGTACCTGGCCATAATTATTTTTAATGAAAAAATTGGAAAACGTATGGCATGACTGGGTGTGGCCATCCCAGTATTCATTCTCCCACCAGTATCTTTAAAATATATATGTGTATACTTTAAGTTGACATGTAATAATTGTACATATTTCTCAGGTACACAGTGATGGTTTGCTGGGAGCTGTGGCTACACCTGTAATCCCAGCACTTTGGAAGGCTGAGGCAGGAGGACAGCTTAAACCCATGAGTTTCAGACCAGCCTGGCCAACACAGTGAGAACCTGTTTACAAAAATTAGCCAGGTGTGGTAGCACATGCCTGTGGTCCCAGCTACTTGGGAGGCTGAGGCAGGATAATTTCTTGAGCCTAGGAGTTGAGGATGCAGTGAACTATGAACACACCACTGCACTCCAGCCTGGGTGACAAAGTAAGACCCTGTCTCAAAATAAAAAAGAAACTCACACAGTGAATCAGATCAGGATAACTAGAATATCCATCATCTTAAACACTTATCCATTTTTTTGTGTTGGTAACACTCAATATCCTCCTTCTAGTTATCTGAGACTGTAACATTCTTGCCAAGCTCAGGGGCGTGAAGTGCAGGTCAGTAATCCCAGCTACTAAGGGAGGCTGAGATGGGAGATCTCCTGAGCCCAGGAGTTTGAGACCAGCCTGGGCAACATTGTGAGAACTTGCCTCAAATAACAATAATAGTAATAATAAAATTATAAAAAGAAAACAAACAAAAAGCAACTAACATTCTTCAAATAGTAAACATATAGCGATGGAAAGCCAATCAGTGGTTGCCAGGGGTCAGTGACACAGTGGGGGAACAAATATAAAGGAGTAGGGCACTTAGGGGAGCAAAGGGATACTGATGGTATGATACCATCCAAAGTTAATGTAACAAGAAATTGAGATTTAAGAAATCTACTTACGTGTTAAACACAATAAAATTAAAAATAGCAGCATAAGTTAATGTACAACATTTACTATTTTTTTTTTCCTTTTTTTTTTTGGAGAGAGAGGGTCTCACTCTGTCACCCAGGCTGGAGTGAAGTGGTGCGATTTTGGCTCACTGCAACCTCCACCTCCTGGTTCAAGTGATTCTCATGCCCCAGCCTCCCAAGTAGCTGGGATTACAGGTGTGCACCACCACACCTGGCTAATTTTTGTATTTTTAGTAGAGGTGGGGTTTTGCCATGTTGTCCAGGCTGGTCTTGAACCCCTGGCCTCAAGTGATGCACCCACCTCGGCCTCCCAATGTGCTGGGATTACAGGCATGAGTCACCATGCCTGGCATTAAAAGTTAAGAATAATCTTAAATTACTTTAAGAAGTTCCTCCCCAGAGCCCCATCCTCCCAAAGAATCAAAGCTAAAGCATCACCTGTAAGATATGATCTCCTTTAGATGATTGGTTAAGAGTTTTCCTCCCACATTTATCCTGAAAGAGGAGAACTCAAATTTAATTATTGCACATATCATTCCGTTTAATCTTTAGAAACAACATGAAAATTAAATGCAACTCACCGAATAATTGCTTCTTTTTTCTTTTTACTTCGACAATAAGGAACTATATGTGTAAAGGAATATCCACTATCAACAATGATACAGCATAATTCGGAAGGATTATCTCGGAAATACCTATGTGCACTGAGAGCCCCAGCTATTTAAAAAAAAAGATAAAGAAAAAAGTGAACAAAAATATAACACTACTTTAAAGCAATTAAAAAGGAAGAAAACAAAGACAAGCAGCAAGACAGAAATGTTCCCTTTAATTACAAGAAAAATGTTAATTTATAATACTATTCAGAACTGTCAAAAGATCTTTATAGTGTTTATACTTTAAAATACCACACTTACATGGTAAACATAATAAAAATCTGGTATCCATTTTTAAAGGTAAATATTCACTCCATAGTTTAAAATAATTACTACAACAGCAGCTCATTTTTACTGATCATTTATTACATGCCAGACTCTATTCTAAAATCTGTATAACGAGTGTGTGTGTTAATACTCAAAACAATTCCATTTTACAGATGAGGAACCTGAAGCTCAGAGAAGTTAAGTGATGTGGTCAAAGTCACACAGTTAGGAAGTACCAGAGCCAGGATTCAAACCTAGGCTGTGTGTCTGTACAGCAGGGTTCTCAACCTCAGAACTACTGACATTGGGGGTTGGATAACTCCTTGTTGTATAGGGCTTTCCTGTGTGTTGTAGGATGTTTAACAGCATCTTGGCCTCTACCCATGAGATGCCAGTAGCACCTTCCCAGTGATAACGATCATGGTTCAATGCAACCTCCACCTCCTGGGCTCAAGTGATCCTCTTGCCTCAGCCTCTCCAGTAGCTGGGACTATACACATGCACCACCAAGCCTGGTTAATTTTTTAATTTTTCTTTTGTAGAGATGGAGTCTCATAATGTTGACCAGGCTGATTTCAAACTCCTAGCCTAAAGTGGTCCTGCTACCTTGGCCTCCCAAAGTTCTGGGATTATAGGCATGAGCCACTGCACCTGGTTGAGATTGTGCCCTTAACCACTGCACATACTGCTGCTTATATGGACTTAAATTCTGAAAATTAAATATTTAAATACTTTCATTGTACCCAACCATGTCACGTAATCTAAGCCTGTAATAAACTTGCTTCTAGATGATATTTACAGATTGTTCTCCCTCACACTGGCAGCCTGAGCTACTAACATAATTTCAAACAATAAGAATTGGGCCTGGAGCCATGGCTTACGCCTATAATCCCAGCACTCTGGGAGGCTGAGGCAGGAAGATCTCTTGAGTCCAGGAGTTCAAGACCAGCCTGGGCAAGAAAATGAGAACCTGTCTCTACAAAAAATAAATAAATCAGCCAGATGTGGCAGCACACACCAGTGGTGCCAGCTACTTGGGAAGCTAAGGCGGGAGGATACCTTGAGCCCAGGAGGTGGAGGCTGCAGTGAGCCATGTTCGTGCCAACACACTCTAGCCTGGGCAACAGAGCCAGACCCTGACTTAACAAAAACAAACAAACAATAATAATTGCAAACACATAAATGACAGAAAAGATAACTACCTCAGAATCTTTCAGAAATGAGAAATATGTGGCTAATAACTTCTTTAGAAAGAAATGTTAGTAAAAAGATAAAATGAGAGATGTCTGACTATATAATCTCTGAGGGTTCGTTTAGTTTTAAAATTCCAAGACTTGCCAGGTGCAATGCCTCATGCCTGTAATCCCAGCACTTTGGGAGGGCAAGGCGGGTGGATCACTTGAGATCAGGAGTTCAAGACCAGCCTGACCAACATGGTGAAACTCCATCTCTACTAAAAATACAAAATTAGCCAGGCATGGTGGCGCACGCCTGTAATCCCAGCTACTTGGGAGGCTGAGGCAGGAGAATCGCTTGAACCCAGGAGGCGGAAGGTGCAGTGAGCAGAGATCGCTCCATTGCACACCAGCCTGGGCAACAAGACCAAAACCCGGTCTCAAAAAAAAAAAAAAAAGTCCAAATCTAAAAAATGCCACATAGCATTCTGGAACTTTAAGAGTTTATTTACTCGGTTCATATCCATATTCACATTTCACATAACTCAATTTCTTTTTTTTTTGAGACAGGATCTCACTCTGTCACCCAGGCTGGCACAATCACAGCTCACTGCGGCTTCAACCTCCCGGGCTCAGATGATCCTCCTGTCTCAGCTTCCTAAGTAGCTGGGACTACAGGTGTGTGTCACTACGCCCAACTAATTTTTCTATTTTTTTGTAGAGACAGGGTTTCACCATGTTGCCCAGGCTGATCTCAAACTCCTAAACTCAAGTGATCTACCCACCTCAGCCTCCCCAAATGATGGGATTACAGGTGTTAGCCACTGCGCCAGCCAAGAATGCCACTTAATATTTTGGGACTTTATAAATATTACCCTATTCATATCCATAGTCATGTAACTCAATTCCAGTGAAAACTTGAACTCACCATTTACTCTTAATACTGCTTGGAACTGGTATTCTTCAAATAGAATTTCATTCATTGATTCTTGAATTGAAGTGAAGTTAAAGTACGGTTCAGTGATAATAATATTAGTATCTAAAAAATCAACCTATAGGAGAAAATATTCCAAAATGTTTTATAATTTGTAGTGATAATTAACACTTGTTTTACATATACAAATTTATTTAATCCTCACAATAATCATGATAAGTCTTATTACTATCCTCATTTAATAGATGAGCAAACTGAGGCACAGAAAAGTTAAATAAGTGACCAAGGTTCATAGAGCTATTTAATGACATAGGTAAGATTTGAATCCAGGGAGTCTACTTACAGAATCCATGTACTTAACTATTACGCAGTTTTACTTCTCTTGGAGGTAGCACTAATAAAATGTTACCAGCCTGGCATAGTGGCTCATACCTGTAATCCCAGAACTTTGGGAGGCTGATGTGGGAGGATTGCTTGAGGCTAGGAATTTATGAGACCAGCCTGGGCAACATAGCAAGACCCCATCACTACTAAAAAATAATAATAATAATAAATAAAAATTAGCGAGGCAATAAAAATTAGTGCATGCCTGTAGACCCGAATACTTAGAAGGATGAGGTAGGAGAATTGCTTCAGCCTGGGAAATTGAGGCTGCAGTGAGCCATGATTGTGCAACAGAGCAAGACTCTGCCTCTAAAAAATGAAAGAAAATAAAATGTTACTATAAAATTGTTTAAAGACAATTATGGAAACATTAATGAATGATATAACAAATATTGGGGCTGTTGTTATGTTTCTAAATAAAACGAAAACAAGGTCAGGCAAGATGGCTCAGCTTATAATCCCAGCACTTTGGGAGGCCGAGGCAGGCAGATCACCTGAGGTAAGGAGTTCCAAACCAGCCTGGCCAACATGGTGAAACCCCATCTCTACTAAAAATACAAAAAAAAAAAGAGCCGGGTGTGGCGGCGCGTGCCTGTAGTCCCAGCCACTTAGGTGGCCAAGGCAGGAGAATCACTTGAAGCCAGGAGGCGGAGGTTGTAGTGAGCCGAGATTGTGCCACTGCACTCCAGTCTGGGTGACAGAGCAAGACTCTACCTCAAAAAAAAAAAAAAAAACAGGACAGGACAAGACAAAAACAAAACAAGAGAAAATTGGGCTGGGTGCGGTGGTTCACGCCTGGGAAGTTTGGTTAAGCCCAGGAGTTTGAGATCAGCCTGGGCATCTCTATTAAAAAGAAAAGAAAATCATATTTAAAAAAATACTTGCAGATGTTTTATTTATGTATTTATTTATTTATTGAGACATAGTCTCACCCAGGCTGGAATGCAGTAGCGCAATCTCGGCTCACTGCAACCTCCACCTTCTGGGTTCAAGCAATTCTCCTGCCTCAGCCTCCCGAGTAGCTGGGACTACAGGTGTGTGCCACCATGCCTGGCTAATTTTTGTATTTTTAGTAGAGACGGGGTTTCACCATGTTGGCCAGGCTCGTCTCAAACTCCCAACCTCAAGTGATCCACTCGCCTCACCCTCCCGAAGTACTGGGATTACAGGCGTGAGCCACCATGCTTGGCCTGTAGATGTTTGAAATAAAAAAATTAAAAAATAAAAAGCTTAAGATATTCAAGTTTATGTAATTCTCTCACACACATTCTTGAGAAGTATTAAAACTTGAACATTTTCTCTGTATACCTATAATCACATTACAGACATTAAAAACAACAAAATCTTCCTGTAATATTCACGTATTTAGATACGTAAGCAAAGACGTCTTATTGTGAAAATTAAGATGATACAGTGAATTGATCTAGTAATAGAAATCTGAAGTAAAATTTTGAGTTTCATACAGACTATCTTTACTCAACCTCTACTTCAACATGGAAATTTTATTCACTTGCATTTATTATTTATTTTAAAAGTGACTTAAATATGTACTAAGAATATATTCATAAGTTTATAAATCTTAAAATGTAAGTTATAATTTTTCATTACAATTAAACATGGAAATAGAATTTGAATACATACTGTAATTTGTTACCTGATACATTTCTTTTCCAAAAAGGTAATCCCAAACTTGTCTTTGAACATCCCAATTCACCAAGTAGCCCTAAAAAATATTTTTATAAATTTAAGTATCAAGACTATTTGAATAATTTTTAAAAATCAGATTATAAATATTTGAATAATATTTAAAAATCAGATTCTAAATCACTGATTTCTATCTATGGTTATCATTTCCAGTGTAATGCTGTTTGAATTTCTTTTTTTTAAATAAAAAAATTTTTTTTTATTATACTTTAAGTTTTGGGATACATGTGCAAAACGTGCAGGTGTTTGCTACATGGGAATACTGCTGTATGAATTTCAAACCAATTATGTTAGTATGTTTTTCTCCTTTAAAAAGTTAAAAAAAAAAACTCACAAATAAGCAATAACTAAAATGTCAGAGGTTCAAAAGACACACCAATATATATATACAGTCGCCTCCCTATACTTATTTTCTTACATTAATGTGTGCATACCACTTAAGAGTTAATTAAGTAAAAATCAGTACTCACAATAAGTAACTAAATCATGGTCATTTATTTTTACCCAAACAATTAAATTTTAACTTGGGTTTAATTAGGTTGTAGTTAAAATTTAAGTTACACACAGTCTTCTACATACAATTAAAATTATCTTTAAATTTAGGTCTACAATGCTAGAAATGAAACATAATTAATTGGATTACCTTTTGAAAAGGAAGGATGTAAAACAGTCCAGAAGGGTCTTTTATTTCATCTATCTGGTTGGCAGTAAAAGTTTTAAGACGTGCTGTTTTTGACCGGAACTGACAATTAGGAATAACCCTAGAAACAAGGAAACAAATAATTATCCCCTAAATATTTAGCTCCTAAAAACATTTTTACTTAACCACTACTCTTGATGCCAAAAGACTAGTGTATCCTAAGATTGGTATATCCAGTGTTTCTCATTCTGTCTTAAAATAATACAAAAGGCTGGGAGTGGGGGCTCATGCCTATAATCCCAGCACTTTGGGAGCAAGATGATCACTTGAGACCAGGAGTTAAGACCAGCCTAGACAACACAGCCAAAACCTGTCTCTACAAAAAATAAAACATAAGGCCGGGCGTGGTGGCTCATGTCTGTAATCCCAGCACTTTGGGAGGCAAAGGCGGGCAGATCACTTGAGGTCAGGAGTTCGGGACCAGCCTGGCCAAGAGGGTGAAACCCCGTCTCTACAAAAAAAAATACAGAAATTAGCCAGGCATGGTGGCACATGCCTGTAGTACCAGCCACTAGGAAGGCTGAGGCATGAGAATCGCTTGAACCTGGGAGGCGGAGGTTGCAGTGGTCCGAGATCGCACCCCTGCACTCCAGCTTTGGCGACGGGGCAAGACTCAGTCTCAAAAATAACAATAAAATAAAATAAAAAAGAAAAATACAAATCAGGCAGGCATAGTGATGAGCATCTATATTCCTATCTTCTAGAGGAAAGCTAAGGCAGGAGGACTGCTTGAACGCAGGAGTTTACAGCTGAAATGAACTGTGATCCCACTACTGCATTCCAGCCTGGGTGGACAGAGCAAGGCCCTGTCTCTATTTCACAATAATAATAACATTAAAATGCCCCCCTCCCCCATTTTTTTTTTAAAGTTCAGTATGTAACAAGTTCTATACGGATCCTTTCTCTAATAATCCTCAAGAAAAAACCCTTACAGGTCAGTATTGCTTCTGCCACTGCAGAGATGAGAGCCAGTATTTTGGTAAAGGTCTTAGTCTTTCTGGCTTTAACACAGAAAGTCTTAATACCGTTTGGATTAAAGATTCACAAGTTAGGCCAGGCGTGGAGGCTCATGCCTGTAATCCCAGCTACTCGGAAGGCCGAGGTAGGAGAATGGCGTGAACCCGGGAGGCAGAGCTTGCAGTGAGCCAAGATCACACCACTGCACTCCAGCCTGGGCAACTGAGTGAGACTCTGTCTCCAAAAAAAAAAAAAAAAAGAAAGAGATTCACAAGTTAAAAATTATGGCCATAAAAATTAAGGTTCCAACTGGGCACGGTGGCTCACGAATGTAATCCCAGCACTTTGGAAGGCTGAGGCGGGCAGATCATGAGATCAGGAGTTCAAGACCAGCCTGGCCAACATGGTGAAACCCCATCTCTACTAAAAAATTCAAAAATTAGCTGGGCATAGTGGTGCGTGCCTGTAATCCTAGTCACTGGGGAGGCTGAGGCAGGAGAACTGCTTGAACCTAGGAGGCGGAGATTGCAGTGAGCAGAGATCACGCCACTGCACTCCAGCCTGGGCAACAGAGCAAGACTGTCTCAAAAGAAAAAAGAAAAAGAAAAAGAAAAAATTAAGTTTCCATGAAGCCAAAGACCTTCAATCAGCAAGATGCTATAGGGCAGGGGTCCCCAGCTGCAGGGCTTGTGGTCCGTTACCTGTCTGTGGTCTGTTGGGAATCAAGCCTTCATAGCAAGAGGTGAGCACCAGGGTGGGGAAAGCGGGTGGGGCCATGAGCATTAACATCTAAATTGCATCTCCTGTCAGATCATCCATAGCGTTAGATTCTCACAGGAGGACGAACCCTATTTTGAACTGTGCATGCAAGGGATCTAGTTTGCACACTTTTCTTTGTGGGAATCTAATACCTGAGAACAGTTTCATTTCAAAACCGTCACCCAAACCCATACCCCCAACCACATGTTAAAATTGTCTTCCATGAAACCAGTCCCTGGTGCAAAAAAGATTGGAGACTGCTGCTGCTACGGGGTACAGAAGTAGCAACTACTTTTTTTTTTTTTTTGAGACGTAGTCTCTCTCTGTCGCCCCACGCTGGAGTGCAGTGGCCCAATCTCAGCTCACTGCAAGCTCTGCCTTCCGGGCTCAGGCCATTCTCCTGCCTCGGCCTCCCAAGTAGCTGGGACTACAGGCGCCCGCCACCACACCTGGCTAATTTTAGTATTTTTAGTAGAGACAGGGTTTCATCGTGTTAGCCAGGATGGTCTCGATCTCCTGACCTCGTGATCCACCCCCCTCGGCCTCTTGCTGTTTGCCATGAGCTTACAATCTGGTTTGGAAGCTAAACTAGAGCCATTATCAATTATACACATACAAAACGACACTGGGATAATACTGTAAAAAATGTTTTATACCTGCTTATTTCACTTATAATACTGTCAACATTTTCTCTACATGTTTAAATATTCTTTGAAGACATAATTTTAAGAAGCTGAATTTGTTAACAATCTCATGGTTGTATTTTGATGTATTTAGCCAATATGCTATTCCTGATTATTTAGCTTGCTTCCCATTTTTTGGCTGCCTGTATATGATGTCTATGAATAATACAAAGCACTTCTAATTAATTCTCTAAGTAATAATAGAATTACTGTGTCGTGGCCAGGCGTGGTGGCTCACGCCTGTAATCCCAGCACTTTAGGAGGCCGACGCAGGCAGATCACGAGGTCAGGAATTCAGACCAGCCTGGTCAATATGGTGAAACCCCCATCTCTACTAAAAATACAAAACTTAGCTGGGCACGGGGGCGCGCGCCTGTAGTCCCAGCTACTTGGGAGGCTGAGGCATGAGAATGGCTTGAACCCGGGAGGCAGATGTTGCAGCAAGCCGAGATGGTGCCACTGCACTCCAGCCTGGACGACAGAGCAAGACTCCCTCTCCAAAAAAAAAAAAAAAAAAAAAAAAAGAATTGCTGTGTCAGCTAGGTGTGGTGGCTCACACCCGTAATATCAGCACTTTGGGAGGCCAACGCAGGTAGATTGTTTGAGGCCAGGGACTGAAGACCAGCCTGGCCAACACCGTGAAACCCCGTCTCTACTAAAAATACAAAAAATTTGCCGGGCGTGGTGGCGCACGCCTATAATCCCAGCTACTCCGGAGGCTGAGGCGGGAAGATCACTTGAATTCAGGCTGCAGTGAGCTGAGATCGCACCACTGCACTCCAGCCTCGGCGACAATGATAACGATACACATTGCCAAAACGTTTTCCAGAACGGCTGTAACAATTTACATTCCTACTCAGTTTGATTTCCCTCTTTTTCAAAATAAATGAAAAAGAAGGAGGAAGGAAGGTAAGAATTTTTTTTAATGCTCTGTTAATTTGATAAAGGGAAGGCGTGACTTTAAGTTTACTTATTTACTCAAACATATATTTTATGACTATACATGTTATGAATGCCATTGTATTAATAGTACTTCTGTTTAACTGACCTTACCAACTAGGTCGGCCAGTAGGCCAGTCTTCAAAGCCTCTAGATCCTAAAACCGTGATTTTTAGACTTTTAGGGAGTCATAGAACCCTTTGAGAATCTAATGAAACCTATAATCTTGTACCCAGGAAAATCCACATACACCCAAACACGCTGCCCACAGTTTCCAAAGGCTGATGAACTTTACGGACCCTTCTGTTAGGAACGCATCTCTAAAAGTCTATTTTCCTTGGCTATTTCCTCTTAAGAAATAAAACAGACATCCCACTTCCGGGGCCTCGCAGCCCAAAACTAAAACCAAAATCAATTTCAATTCAAAGCATCACAACCACCCACCCAGCTCCAACCAGGGAATCCCTCTGGCTAAGTCAGGGCCGCGCGGGGGCGTCTGCAGTTCATTGATGTCCGGAGATGAAACGTAGCACATGAAACCACTAGGCATATATATCTTGTCCCTCGGAGAAAGAAAGCACTTACGACACATTTTCATGGCTGTAACCGATTTTGGCGTTGTAAGCTCCGTTATCCAGCACCAAGGTCGTCATTTCACCACCAACCACACCGCAGCCGCCGTTGTTTTCCCTTTCCGACCCCTCTGCTCGAGCCTTTTCCGGTACTCTATGGTTTGTTGGGCGGAGCATTAGGACGCGCCTCTGGTCACCCTAGCAACGGTGAACGCCGGAAGTCGGAGATGCTGAGCAGCACAGACCGTTAGGGAGTGTCCGCTGTGCTTCCAAACTTAACCTGTTTGTGTGGTGGCGAGATTTGATTGCTAAGTGCTTTCTCGCTCATTTCGTATTTGTTTTTAACTGCACAGATTGATTTGCGCAACTTTTTTCTAATCCTGTAGAGAACCGGCTGCGTGCCGTGTGTGTGTGCATGTGTGTGTATATGTGTGTGTCTTCCGATAGCATTCTTCAGACGGTGACATTCTTTGAAGAAAAAAGTGCAAAACCATACGCAGCAAGAAGGTCTATCGACTGCCTTGCTCTTGGACTCACATTCATACCGTCCTCTTCCCCATTCCACTTACTCTTCAGGACGCAGCTGAGTCTTTCTCATCCAAAAATGGCTTTTGTACCGGACGCGGTGGCTCACGCCTGTAATCCCAGCACTTTAGGAGACCGAGGCAAGCAGATCACTTGAGGTCAGGAGCTTGAGACCAGCCTGACCAACACGGCGAAACCCCGTCTCTATTAAAAATACAAAAA
>NW_012104343.1:231567-241163 GCF_000951045.1 Mandrillus leucophaeus
TTCAAGAACCCCCACCACCCGCTGCCCCTCGGCCACCTGGACATAGCGGAAGCCTGCTTCAGCTACCAGGGCGCCGACGAGGCGGTGGAGCAGCCTGCGCACTTCCAGTTGCACAGCACGGGAGTCGCCAAGGTGCTTGAGGTAGGACCGCGCGCCCTGCAACCGCCTGGGCGCTTCTGTCGGCGCCCTCTGCCTCGCCTGCGGGCCTGCCCCATCCACCCTCGTTTCTCCAAGGCCTCCTCGCACCCTGCCCACGTCGGCCTGCCTTTCCCCACTTCTCCACATCCCGTCCATGGTCCTATCTCCTCCCCTCCACCTGGGTTTAGGCCAGTGTGGCTGGGGCTACCCAGCCCTGTCTCCTTCTTCAGACACTTTGACCCATTATCTCCCTCTGCGCCTTCCCTCTGGCCCCTCTCTAGTGTCCTCTCACCCCCAGCATCCCATGGATGTCCAGTGCAGCCCGCCCAAGCATTCATAACCGTAGGTTTCTGCCCCCGGGGCCTCCTTTAGAACTCTGCTAGGACCTTGATACATCAGTTAACCGCTCTGCGCTTCAGCCTCCTCTAAAATGGGGTAGCAGTAGTATCTATATCATGGGGTGTTGAGATTAAACTAATTATACTCTAAACTGCTCAGTAAATATTAGTACATTTATTTTATTTTTATTTATTTGTTCTTTTTGCGATAGGAT
Source organism: Mandrillus leucophaeus (assembly GCF_000951045.1). NCBI lineage: Eukaryota > Metazoa > Chordata > Mammalia > Primates > Cercopithecidae > Mandrillus > Mandrillus leucophaeus. Next base: position 232,259 of record NW_012104343.1, read on the forward strand.
CTCGCTCTGTAGCCCAGACTGGAGTGCAGTGGTGTGATCTCAGCTAACTGCAGCCTCGATGCCTGAGCTCAAGTGATCCTCCCACCTCAGCCTCCCAAGTAGTTGGGACCACAGGTGCGGGCCCATGCCTGGCTAATTAAAAAAAAAAAAAAATTTGTGTGTGTGGAGATGGGGGGTTCTTGCTATGTTGCTCAGGCTAATTTCGAACTCCTGAACTCAAACCATCCTCCCCACCCAGCTTCCCAGGATTCCAGACGTGAGCCACAGTGCATTTAGCACTATAGACAAAAAGAGTCAGAAATGGCAGGGCCCTTAGAGATATTCCACTACATTTCCTCCCAGAGTGTGCAGGGCTGCTCCAGCTAAGGTCACACAGCCAGTAAGTGGCAGAGCCTTTTTTCTTGCTCCTTGTTTTGTCCAGAAGAGGTGGGAGGAGGTCACTTCAGCCAGTTAGGCCTTGCTCCTTTGAGGTTCTTTTAATCCTCCAGCGAAGAGACATAATGGGAAAAATAATGTAGAAGCGAGAGAGTAGAGTCAGGAGTCCTGGTGCTGAGAGGCCTCCCCTTTCCTTGGGAGTCCTTAGTGGGCTAGACTCTGTCACCTCCTAGGGGTCCACCTGCTTCGAGCACCTGGAGGGATCTGGGCCCAGGTCTGGAGCCCAGTATCCTTTCTCCAGGCTGTGCTCCCTGCCTGGTTCCGGTGAACCTCTATCTTCACTCTCACTCTTCTGCATGGCAGGCTCGGCTTTCTCTAGGGCAGCAGGTTTGGGCTGGGATGTGTGAAAGCACTCACTCTCAAAGCTGGCCATGTGGAGAGCAGAGTAGGCAGGCTCTTGGCCTTGTGAGCACAGGACTGTTCCTCCGACCTCCAGAGCTGCTAACAGCTGGAGCTGCCCCCGGAGATGTTCTGAGAGCTTTGTCGACTCAGCTTTTGCCAGTTCAAGCAGGATCTGATTCCCATGTTCTCTCGGGCTCCTCTGTCCTGTCTGTAAGTGGGCGCAGACAGCCTATTTCCCTGAAGGAAGCCAACTAGGTTTGCAGTCCTATTCAGGCTTACTTTGCGCCTGTATAAACTTGGGAATGACCCCAGTGGAGGACCTTTGCCAAAGGTAGAGGCTCTTCCTCAGTGTATACACGGACTGTTCCCATGTCAGGTGAATTTCCTATGGGATGTTTGTTAACAAAGAAAATAGAGTGTCATGTTTCAGATTTTTCTCAGATGACTGTAGAGCCCTATATCAATTTTTTCGTTAAAAAGAAAATCTGAATCTACATAAATGGGGTTACAAGGCATATTGTCAAGAGGATGGCTTTAGACTTGGATGGACTTGAACTTGAAGCAGGAGTCTGCTGCTCACACGTATTGGACAAGTTTCACCACCTCCCAGTTCGTCTTTGGTCTAATGGGAATCTCACCTTCCTCATTAGTGGTTGTGAGGATTCTGGAGAATGTTATGGAAATGGCTGGCACATTTTCCATAGTGGTATGGAAAATAGTAGGCACTACATGGCATATAAAACATCAAGCGGTGTCTTTGGCCAAATATGTGGTATATTCATATAATGGAATATTCTGTGGTAGTAAACAGGAACTAGAGCTATAGGTGTCAATGTGAATTACTCTCACAAACATAAAATAGAGCAAGAAATAAGTTACAGACTGATTCTGTTCAGAATGATACCATTTATAGAGAGGTTAAGAAGATCATGTAAAATAGTGCTACAGATCATATTATATACTGTGTCAGGAGGGGAAGAGATGCAAGGGGGTGATGAGCTCTGCTTTCTAGGTGGTGGTTGCCTCTGATGGGAAGAGGAGGGATGTGATTGGGAATGGCTGCCTTGGGGCTGGTGCCTTGTGGCTTCCACTGTTGTTTTGCAGTGTGTTATTTCTTGGACTGGGTGGTAGGTGTATCAGTGTTGGTTGTATTATGCTATCCATCATTTTTTTTTTTTTTTTTTTTGAGACAGGGTTTTGCTCTTGCTGCCTAGACTGGAGTGTAATGGCATGATCTCGGCTCACTGCAACCTTCGCCTCCTGGGTTCAAATGATTCTCCTGCCTCAGCTTCCCAAGTAGCTGGGATTACAGGCGTGCGCCATCACGCCTGGCTAATGTATCTTTAGTAGACACGGGGTTTCACCATGGTGATCAGGCTGGTCTCAAACTGCTGACCTTTGGTGATCCACCCGCCTCGGCCTCCCAAAGTGCTCGGATTACAGGCATGAGCCACTGTGCCTGGCCGCTATCCATCTTTTTGTAGGTTCAGAATGTTTCTTTTTTTTTAAGAAAAGGAAATGTTTTCCTTTGGGTTGCTGACAATGGAGGAATATTTGACATGTAAAATTAAATTGGTCACAGAATAAGATAGTACCTAAGGCCTCGAGTGTTGGCTATATACCACAGTGGAAATGGAAACACAGGCAAGGCTTTCCAAAAGAAGGGAGCAGGGCTTTAGAGTAGAGGTGTTTTTTGTTTGTTTGTTTGTTTTGAGACATTGTTTCGCTCTTGTTGCCCAGAGCTAGAGTGCAATGGTGTGATCTCAGTTCACCGCAACCTCCGTCTCCCAGGTTCAAGCAATTCTCCTGCCTCAGCCTCCCGAGTAGCTGGGATTACAGGTGTGCGCCACCATGCCCCGCTAATTTTTGTACATTTAGTAGAGATGGGGTTTCTCCATGTTGGTCAGGCTGGTCTCAAACTCCCAACCTCAGGTGATCTGCATGCCTTGGCATCCCAAAGTGCTGGGATTACAGACATGAGCCATTGTGCCCAGCCAGGGGTCTGTTTTAAGAAAGATAAATTTTGTTGTACCATTACTTCTTTTGAGCTCTAGGAGTGAAAACTTCATGGTGGTAAATACCACCATAAAGTGGAAATTACCGATTTATCTTCCTTTTCGTCTTTCAGATCCAAGAACAGATTCCCATAAGCCTTAATGTTTCACTTTAGGGCTGCCCAGCGATAGAGGAGACCCTGATTTCTAAGGATTTTTAAGTTAGGATTTTAAGTTAGGATTTAGCCCTGCTTAGACTTCAGCTGAGCTGAAGTCTTTTCAAATACCATTTGAATTTTTTTTACAAATGCCATTTTTATAAATACCATTTATTTTCACATAGGGTTAAAAAGTAAAGAAAAATCAGCAGTTTTCTTATTCTATTATTATACATTTTTCTTATTTTGAAGCATCTTTGAGCCTTCTCTGGAGAAGCTGTGGTTTTGTTGGGCTTTTCCAAAATATTTTACTATGTGAGTCTTAATGAAAGCTGATACAAGAATTTCTTGGTAAACTCCTCTATTCCGAAACTTAGGGATCTGATCTGGTGTCTTCTTTTACAGATGAGGTAATAGAGGCTAGAAAGGGTATGTAATTTTGCTGATGTCATGAAGCTAGACTCACACCCTCCAGGAACAGTGAATGTCCAAATCGTGGAGTATCTAGTTGTATTGTCTGGTCTGACAAATCTACTTTTTTTGACTTTGGATATTAATTGTCTTGGATCAGATAAGGTATAGTAGTCTTTCCTTTTACTGTGTTTGATAGCTGTCCGTTTTGGACAGTGAGTATCACCAGGAACATTTTACTGCCCAGTTCTTAACCAGCATGCATAGTACCTTTTACTGGATGTATCTGGAAACTGTTGTAAGGGCCTAGCAGAGACTGATGCTTCCTGTATGTGTCTCTCTCTCTGTGTAAGGGTACTGGAGGCTTCTCGTGGAGCTTTACTGGAATCTGAGGCACTTAGGGGAAGGACAGCCGGCATGTGATTGACTGAGAGTGAAGCTTAAACAGCCTTGCTCTTCCAGATGTCTGCAGTCTTTGGAGCAAGAGAGTGTCATCAGTCAGCCAGCAAATGATTTCTTCCCTCTGCTCCCTTCTTGTAGGTACTTGGTGCTCAAATGGACATGTGTGTTGGTTTCCAAGCCACATGTAACTGAATAGTTATGTACACCTATTCTTAACCCACTTTTGTGGGAATGCACATTCCCTGTTGTTGAAATTGCTGTTAATGACAAACATTTATTGGCTTGTTAATCAGAGTGTGTTCAGTACAAAATAGATGTGGTGAACCAGCCTTCTTTGCTGTATGATTCTCTTAAGCTGTTCTACCCTGGGGCATCTGCTCAGTCTTGAAGCATTATTTACCTCTTTAAGTTATGGGGACTTAACTTTTCAAGGCTTTCCCATTAGGAAGTTTCTTCAAGGCAAGTCCAGTATTGTGCTTGTGATACCACAGTGGCATTCCATCTTCCACTGCCTCTCACACAGTCCTCATTGCAGGGGAGTCCCCATCCTATTTCCTACCCGCCAGAGGGTGAGCTCCCTAAGGACTATTTGTATCCTCAGTTCATGCAACAGTATCTGGCACAAAGGAGGCTTGCTGTAGACTAGTGTCTGTGTTTGTATTCCTGAAAAAATTCATATGTTGAAGCTCCAACTCCCAATGTGATGATATTTAGAGGTGGGGCCTTTGGGAGGTAATTAGGTCATGAGGGTGGAGCCTTCATGAATGGTATTAGTGCCCTTATAAAAGTGACCCTGGAGAGATGATCTCCCTTCTCCACCTATGCGGATACAGCAAAAAGGCATTCCTTTGCAAACCAGGAAGAGGGCCCTTGCCAGGAACCAAATTGACCAGCACCTTGATTTTGGACATTCTGGTCTTCAGAACTGAGGAATAAATTTGTGTTTTTTAAGCCACTCAGTCTGTGGTGTTTTTGTCATAGTAGCCTAAACTGACTAAGGTATGGTGCCCAGGGAGACACTTGTCAAATGAATGAATAGAAAATGCTTACCCAGTAAGCACTGGTTTTGGTGACCCTTTAGAACTGATCAGCCAGAACTCCCAAATGTACAGATGTATTATATGCCATTCTTGCCTCATGTCATAGAGGTGGTGGCCATTCAGTAAATACCCACTGAATAGAACAGATATTAGGAATCCAAAAGGGGGTTATGACTCACCCTTCCCCAGAGGAGAGAGTTTACTTACAGTCAGTTCTGTATTTTCAGGTCTCTTGTATTTCATGCCCATAGTCAGGACTTCGAGGACACTGTTACAGCAGGAGCAAACTATTTATATAAACGGCCACATAGTATTTTGGTTTTGCGCACTCTGCCATCTCTGTCACTATTCTGCTGTAGTAGTACAGAAACAACCATAGAATGAGTATAGCTGCATTCTGATTTTTTAATTATGTACCCTGAAATTTGGATCTCATGTAATTTTCACATTTCACAAAATATTCTTTTAATTGTTTTCAGCCACTTAAAATTGTTAGCTGGGCACAGATCCTCACTCTAATAACCCCAGCACTTTGGGAGGCCAAAGTGGGAGGATCACTTGAGCCCAAGAGATCAAGACCAACCTGGGCAACAAAGTGAGACCCCATCTCTGCAAAAATGTAAAAACTGGCCAGATGTGGGGGCAAATGTCTGTATTCCCAGCTACTTGGGAGGCTGAGGCAGGAGGACTGCTTGATCCCAAGAGGTAGAGATTGCAGTGAGCTGTGTTCGTACCACTGTACTCCAGCCTGGGTGACAGGCTGTTTTTTGTTTGTTTTTTGTTTCAAAAAAACAAAATAGCAAAATAACAATGTTGAAACGATTCTTGGCTTGTAGATTATACAGAAATAGGCAGAGGCTGGAAATGACCCCAGGCTGTAGTTCACTGACTTGCGTTCTAGGAAGGCCTTGGGAGCTTCCCACTCGCTCACTCACTCACTGTGTGTGCTTAGGCACTGGGGACATGACTGGACAAGACAGTCCCTGTCCTTGTGGAACTGTCAGTATCCAGGGGACAGATATTAATAAAATATAGCAAACACCAACCAGTGCTAGGAAGTTTGAAAGGAAACAGATGCAGTGCATGTATAGTTCAAGATCTTGATCTGGTTTAGGGGTTGGGGAGGGCTAGGAAAGACTTTCCTGAAGAAGCAACATTCGAGCTGAGACACAAAGGATGAATTGGTGTTGACTGGGGGGCGTGGAGAGGGGGAGTAAAGTGTTCTAGGGAGAGGAAGTGGCATAAGCAGAGGCCTTTAGGTGGGGGTGCTGGTTGCATGTGGGACTCAAGGAATGCCTGGTGGCAGCTAGGAGTGAAGGGGACATAGCCTTTGGAAGAGGCAGGCCTTGGGCCAGGGCAGGATTTTGGTCTTTGCCCGAAGAGCTATAGAGTCAGTGAAGAGTTTTAAGCAGAGTTTGACAAATAGTTTTTTTTTCTTTCTTCTCCCAAATTGATCGTCTTTGTTTATTTGGGCTGCTGTGATAAAATACCATAGACAAGGTAGCTTATGAAAAACATAAATTTATTTCTCATAGTCCTGGAGGCTGGGAAGTCCAAGATGAAGGCACCAGCAGATTTGGTGTCTGATGGGGGCTCACTCTCTGTTTTAGAGATGATGCCTTCTAGTGGTGTTCTTACAGCAGAAGCGACAGACAAGTTCCCTCTGAGGCCTCCATCGATATATATATGTATGTATGTATCTAGCTACCTAGCTAGCTAAGTGTATTTTTCTCCCGAAATCCCTTTTACCACTCTGGCCTCTTTTATAAGGACCCTGATCTCATTCCAGAGGGCTCTGCCCTCATGACTTAATCACTTCCCACAAGGCTTCACTCTTAATACAGTTATCTTGGGGACTGGGTCTCAACATAGGAATTTTGCAGGGACACAGACATTCAGACGGTGGCACTGATGGTTTCGTCATGCCTAGTATTTTTATTTAACTAGGTGGGAGGATTATCTTGTTTGTGTATGAAGGGTTGAAGTATTTATATGTTATGTACTGGCAAACAGAATTAAAAGTAGACAAATGCAAAACTGAACTTATTTGGAGCTGTTGCTCCTTAATTGTTTCTGAGTCGGGGGTGCTGTGATGGATGAAGCTCGCTTTGGCAGGTGTGTGTGGCTGGGCCAGCCCCGCCCTGGTGGACTTCCTTTCCTGCAGCATTCCTAACGGCCCCTAGCATTGACTTCTCTCCTGCTGCACTTGCTTTGCTCGTATGTACATTGCCAGTTTCCTTCCCCCATGGAGATAATGAATTCTTGAGAAATGGAAGGAGGGGTCGGATGCATTCGGGGTGGAGGTGTACCAGCTCCCACCTCACTGAGGCATCTGATGGGAGTAGACAGGTCTCCTTGGTCAGACGCTTTTACCTTTGAGTCTCTGGGGTGCAGACTTCCCACCTCCCGTCAGAACAAAATACAAATAGTAACACCCCCTTCCTCTAAAGAAAGAAAAGGACCCTGCCATTGTATCTCAGATTGGGAGAGGGAAAGGCATTTTCATTAGCAATTTTTGGTTCTGGTATTTATGTAGTGGGGTCTTAATGACATTTGATTGGGTGTATAGTATCAGGCCAGCCCTCAGGTGGGTTTCCTTTGCTTTCACAGAGTGAATGCATTGTGGAAATGGTAAAGTAAGTAGTCATGACTAGTTAGTGGCTTCTAACTAGTGTTCTGTGAAATACTCTGCCCGGAGTGCTCAGTTCAGTAAACATCCTGAGCACTTGGATGTGTGACACCATGTGAGGGGCAAGAAGCTGAGAGGATCTCTAGGGAGACTGTGGCTTTCATGACTGTCCAGTAGGCAGTAGCTCACCAGCCAGCACAGGAGGCCCTCAGTCGGCTAGAGATTCAGGATGGTTTTGCTCCCTGATCTAGTCTTTGAGCATCCGCTGTTGTGTCCTACTACAGCATCACTTCCCAGGAGGAGATTTTGTCAGTGTAGTTCACTACTGTGCCTTTCATGCTTAGAGGATGCCAGATGCTTCTTGCCTAATGCATGCTTGAAGCCCTCATATCCTCTTGGAGTGTGTGTGTCTGTGTGTCTGTGTGCGTGCATGTGTGTGTGTGTCTGTGTGTGTGTGCGTGTGTGTGTGTGTAAGTAAGCCTTTCTCCCTCTGGATTGGTGACAGTGTTGTTAAGGTTATAAATCAGAAATGCCTAGCACACTGCTTGACTCATTGTAAGTACTCAGTAAATGGTGGCTACACAATCCAGGCCTGCTGGCATTGTTGCCACTGTCGCCACTCTGACTCTTTTGAGCCAATAGGTGAAGTGGGTCTCCACTCCCTTGAGTCAGGTGGACAGGGTGCCTTTCTCAAGGACAGGTGCGAGGGCTGAGATGCCCAGGAAGGTGTGCTCGTCCTTCCAGGCCTGCCTCCCATACGTCTTCTGTGGGCCCTGCAGTTGGCCTGCTCTGACTCTTAGTTTTTGCTTCCCTCTTGACCCATTCAGGCCTGGTAGAAAGAGTTATCTGTGAGCATGGCGGGGGGTCCCGATAATCTATTATGGTTTTAGTGTCTAGGACTGTCATGACACTGACTCATCTCTTTAGCCCCCGTTTGCAGCGAGGGCCCAGCCCAGCCCAAAGCAGGCACCCAGATGTTTGGTGAACTGGGGCAAGTTTTTCCTGTCCAGGAGCCATAATGTAGTATTTGTAGTTTTCCTCATTGGAAGGCATGGCTCCGTCTGCCAAGAAAGACAAGGCATGTAGTCACCATGCTGCTGCCTCACACTGATATTTATAAAGCCAGGTCTTCTGGAGAAGGAAGCAGGAAGGAAGGCGACTTGCTTTGGGGCCCATAGAGTTTCAGTAGTTGTGGGAAGTTGGCTGGGCTGTGTGTGTGTTGCTGCACTGGTGCCTGGTCTTCTTTGATAGCTCTCAGGAGCATGAGGTTGTGCTTAGCAGTTATGTCCCATCAGTCCTCTTGGTCTCGATCAGTTCACATGCTCCCAGGGGCCCATGTATCAGAAGGGCTGCTGTTGCATGATGCTGTCCATGGAAATCACTGCAGTCATGAGAGGAGCAGTGGCTTCGGCCTGTAGACTCAGAGACCTTTCACTATGACTCAGCATGGGAAGCTGAAGCTCAGAGAACTTCAGCCTGTCTCATCCAGGGCCA
>NW_012104343.1:241213-251523 GCF_000951045.1 Mandrillus leucophaeus
TCCCACCTCACTGAGGCATCTGATGGGAGTAGACAGGTCTCCTTGGTCAGACGCTTTTACCTTTGAGTCTCTGGGGTGCAGACTTCCCACCTCCCGTCAGAACAAAATACAAATAGTAACACCCCCTTCCTCTAAAGAAAGAAAAGGACCCTGCCATTGTATCTCAGATTGGGAGAGGGAAAGGCATTTTCATTAGCAATTTTTGGTTCTGGTATTTATGTAGTGGGGTCTTAATGACATTTGATTGGGTGTATAGTATCAGGCCAGCCCTCAGGTGGGTTTCCTTTGCTTTCACAGAGTGAATGCATTGTGGAAATGGTAAAGTAAGTAGTCATGACTAGTTAGTGGCTTCTAACTAGTGTTCTGTGAAATACTCTGCCCGGAGTGCTCAGTTCAGTAAACATCCTGAGCACTTGGATGTGTGACACCATGTGAGGGGCAAGAAGCTGAGAGGATCTCTAGGGAGACTGTGGCTTTCATGACTGTCCAGTAGGCAGTAGCTCACCAGCCAGCACAGGAGGCCCTCAGTCGGCTAGAGATTCAGGATGGTTTTGCTCCCTGATCTAGTCTTTGAGCATCCGCTGTTGTGTCCTACTACAGCATCACTTCCCAGGAGGAGATTTTGTCAGTGTAGTTCACTACTGTGCCTTTCATGCTTAGAGGATGCCAGATGCTTCTTGCCTAATGCATGCTTGAAGCCCTCATATCCTCTTGGAGTGTGTGTGTCTGTGTGTCTGTGTGCGTGCATGTGTGTGTGTGTCTGTGTGTGTGTGCGTGTGTGTGTGTGTAAGTAAGCCTTTCTCCCTCTGGATTGGTGACAGTGTTGTTAAGGTTATAAATCAGAAATGCCTAGCACACTGCTTGACTCATTGTAAGTACTCAGTAAATGGTGGCTACACAATCCAGGCCTGCTGGCATTGTTGCCACTGTCGCCACTCTGACTCTTTTGAGCCAATAGGTGAAGTGGGTCTCCACTCCCTTGAGTCAGGTGGACAGGGTGCCTTTCTCAAGGACAGGTGCGAGGGCTGAGATGCCCAGGAAGGTGTGCTCGTCCTTCCAGGCCTGCCTCCCATACGTCTTCTGTGGGCCCTGCAGTTGGCCTGCTCTGACTCTTAGTTTTTGCTTCCCTCTTGACCCATTCAGGCCTGGTAGAAAGAGTTATCTGTGAGCATGGCGGGGGGTCCCGATAATCTATTATGGTTTTAGTGTCTAGGACTGTCATGACACTGACTCATCTCTTTAGCCCCCGTTTGCAGCGAGGGCCCAGCCCAGCCCAAAGCAGGCACCCAGATGTTTGGTGAACTGGGGCAAGTTTTTCCTGTCCAGGAGCCATAATGTAGTATTTGTAGTTTTCCTCATTGGAAGGCATGGCTCCGTCTGCCAAGAAAGACAAGGCATGTAGTCACCATGCTGCTGCCTCACACTGATATTTATAAAGCCAGGTCTTCTGGAGAAGGAAGCAGGAAGGAAGGCGACTTGCTTTGGGGCCCATAGAGTTTCAGTAGTTGTGGGAAGTTGGCTGGGCTGTGTGTGTGTTGCTGCACTGGTGCCTGGTCTTCTTTGATAGCTCTCAGGAGCATGAGGTTGTGCTTAGCAGTTATGTCCCATCAGTCCTCTTGGTCTCGATCAGTTCACATGCTCCCAGGGGCCCATGTATCAGAAGGGCTGCTGTTGCATGATGCTGTCCATGGAAATCACTGCAGTGATGAGAGGAGCAGTGGCTTCGGCCTGTAGACTCAGAGACCTTTCACTATGACTCAGCATGGGAAGCTGAAGCTCAGAGAACTTCAGCCTGTCTCATCCAGGGCCACCAAGGGAACAATTGGGCCATGTCTCCTGTTGTATTTAGAGTTGGAGGCTGAGGAGAGGTGCCTGTCTGCCTTCTCTGCTGGTCCTGGGTCTACCTGTTGCAGGGACCCAGTTCTAAGGGACCTGAATCAATTCAATCTACTGCCTCAGCCTTTCAGAGGCTTCTCATTGCTTTAGGCCAAAGGCTGTGCTGCTGAACATGGCCTTCAGGGTCCCATGGGGTCTGACCCCTGTCATTTCCTCTGTTGCAGGCCCACTTGACTTCTTTCACTTCTTCAGATATATCATCTTCCCATCAGGCCCTGCCTCAGTCCCTTTGCAGGGAGGGCTCTCTCTTCTCTGATTACTTCTGTTCATTCTTCAGAGAAGCCTTCCCTGTACCTCCCACTCCTCACTGCCGTGCTTCTCCTTCACAGCCCTTACTGCTGCCTGTAGTTACTGTATTTCTTTGTGTACTCATCTGTGGTCCAGCTCCCTTGCAAGACTGGGAGCTCCATGGGACAGGGACCCTGGCTGTCTTGTCTCTGGTTTACCCCAGCGCCTCATGCAGCCTGGCACATGGTGGGTGTCCAGCATCAACTTGAGGAAGAGTGATGAGGGAAGGCTCCAGACCCTTCCAGGAGCAGAGTTGCTCTACTGCTCCTGCTCCTGCTCCTGCTGCCTGGGGCTCATCATCCTCTGCCCTGCACACCTGTGGCAGGGGGGTCTGCCCACACCCACCTGCCTTTGTGCCACACTCCCTTCCCTAGCAAGACGATGGTTCCTCTCAGCACTGTCTTTTTTGTTTGGCCTCCTGATGAGAGGTGAAGCCAACTGGACTTCCTGGGTCGAGTGGGGACTTGGAGAACTTTTCTGTCTAGCTAGAGGATTGTAAATGCACCAATCAGTGCTCTGTGTCTAGCTACAGTATTGTAAATGCACCAATCAGCACGCTGTAAAAACACACCAATCAGTGCTCTGTGTCTAGCTAAAGGATTGTAAAGGCACCAATCAGCACTCTGCAAAATGGATCAATCAGCACTCTGTAAAATGAACCAATCAGCACTCTGTAAAATGGACCAATCAGCAGGACGTGGGTGGGGACGAATAAGGGAATAAAAGCTGGCCACCCCAGCCAGCAGTGGCAACCTGCTCAGGTCCCCTTCCACGCTGTGGAAGCTTTGTTCTTTCACTCTTCACAATAAATCTTGCTGTTGCTCACTGTTTGGGTCCGTGCCACCTTTAAGAGCTGTAACACGCACTGCAAAGGTTTGTGGCTTCCTTCTTGAAGTCAGCGAGACTAAGAACCCAGCGAAAGGAACCAATTCTGGACACACTGGGAAAGACGTTACCTTCGGACACAGTGTTGCTCACTTTTTTGACTGGGATCAGACAGCAGATAATACACGTTTGTATGTAAATGTATACTGTCAGTGTGTACATAAAACCGAAAGAAAATGTCACTACTACATATAGTAAAGCTAAGTACTATTTTCTCTTTTAATACTAAAGAAAATGCTTGTCCCCTCAAAATTGATTTCATATCCTCTTAATTTGATATCCCTGGCTACCAGTGGGTTACCACTCAAGTTTAGAGAAGCCCATTCTGCAGGACTGCTTGGCTGTGCAGCTGGTGCTCCCTCCCTCCCTGCTGCATCTTCCTCTCCCTGCCACTGTGGGATGGGGCTGAGGTTGTTCCCTTGGGTAAGAGGCTGTCCCTCCCTGCCTTCAGCAGTTTGAAGGATTCTCAGGAAGACAGGCAGGCAAGGCCTGTGAGTCCTCTGCCTCAGGTGCCATAGGGTGCAGTTCAGGGCTGCACCCGGCATGTCACAGCCTCCCTGGGTGCACCAGGAAGAAATCACTTATTCTTTGTGGTGTGGGTTTTGGAAGAGGCTAGTGATGGTTTTGCTGTGAAGATGAGTTTTGACTTAAAGGGCTTGAGAGATGGAGAGGGACTGGCCAAAGGGAAATGCAAGTTCAAAGACAGCCGTGCAGAGGCAAGGAAGTCAGAACAGGGTGTGTCTCACAAGTGGCGTGGGTTCTCCTGCCGGGTGCATAGGGTGCTTAAGGGGGTGAGGATAGAAGAGGAGCTGAGGAGGCCAGGGAGTCCAGGGTGAAGGGATAGGGGTGTCTGCCCTTTGGGCAGTAGGGAACCAGTGGAGCTGTACCTATCTGAAAGTTCTACAACAAGAGTATTGTTTCTTAGATGTTTGGTTTATTTGAGGCCATGCATGTTTTATTAGGTGTTTGCTCCAATGTGTTAGAATTGGAAGGATGATGTACTCATCTGTCCAGGTAAATGTCTAGAGTATTTTGGAAAGGATCTTTCTGATGACACCCTCCCAGATCCTCAGGATCAAAAGACATCATATCAGAAGTAAATATATTCTAACTTTGGACATTAATGCTCCAAACTTGAATGCCAACTGAAGCCTGGACCACAGCAGAAAGCAGCCTCGCAAAGTCCTTGGTTTGAAGGGCAATAGCTTATTAGAGAGTGGCTGTATTAATTTGCTCTGACTGCTGTAACAAGTTACCATAAACTTGATGGCTTAAAACAACACATATTTATTCTCTGATGGTTTGGGAGTCCAGAAGTTCAAAATCAGCTTCACTAGGCCTAAGTTCAAGTGTCGACAGGACTGGTTTCTTTGGAGGCTCCAAGGCAGAGTTGGTTCCCGGCCTCTTCCAGCTTCTGGTGGCTGTTGGCATTCCTTGGCCTACGGCTGGCTTGCTGTAATCTCTGCTTCCCTGGCCACATCGCCGTCTCCTCTTCTGCAGTTGAATCTAGGCCCACTCCTGAGATAACAGCGTTAATCTATTCATGAGGACTGAGCCTTCATGGGCTAATCACCTCTTAATGGTTCCACCTCTTAATACTGTCACAATGACAATTACATTTCAACATGAGCTTTGGAGGGGATGTTCAAACGTCCATAGCAAGTGACCTCTGGCTTGCAGGCCTGCCACCTGACAGGTTCCCTATTTGGCCTGCCTTCTTAGTTGTGTCTTTGTATTTCATTGTAAAAGGCATGCATGTGTATAAAAAGAAAAATCAGCCATTGCTGAGGGGTGCGCAATTAAAAGTGAAAGTCCTTCTAAGTCCACTTCCCAGAAGTCACCACTAGAACTGAAACTGGTTATGTATGCGCCCTGAAATTTGCTCAGTGTATATGTGATCTACACAGAGGGATCATGCAGTATCCACTGTTTTAGTGTGTAGCTATTTCAGTGACTTAGAATTCCACTCACTCTTCCCTCAAACATGGTTTCTCTATATTTACCATGTCATGAGGCCCACTTGCGCCAAAGCTGTGCTCTTACCTGCAGGTGAGTCAGGAGGGGTTAGCAATGGTGGGGAGTGTAGGGCCACTTGCCATGCCCCTTTGAGCTGGGACATTTTATTAGGCACTGATCTGGAATGTCTTAACTTGTTAGTCTTTATTAGAGCTCTTGTTCTAACAGAGTTCAGCTATATGAATGTGCCCTAATTTAACCAGTTTCCTAGCCATGGACATCTGCTTGTTTCTACTTTTTTGTCATTTCAAATAGCATTTTTCTGGTATCCGTGTGTGTGTGTGTGTGTATATATATACACATATATATATATATCTGGGTCCTTGTGAGAGTATATTTGAGGAATTAATTTGTGGAGGAGGAAATACTGAGTCAACTTTATTGGGATGGCTACAGAGGAACCCCCCCCAACCACCTCCTCCCTGCACCCCCAACCTTTGTTTCCCTCAACAGGGCTTGTAGTCTGGAGGAAGGAAGGGAGCTGGCAGCAGTGGTAGCCTGCCTCCCTCCTATGCACAAAGTCCCGGCAAGTGCAAACCCTCTGCTTCGGCCGTGGCATCCCACTGCTGAAGAGGTTGTGGTGTTGCCTAAAACGTGGCTGTGCAGGCAGTTTGTGGAGGGGTTAACTCGGAAGAGATTTGATGGAACATTTCCCAACAATTCTGTCAACTCATAAATTCTAGCTGGTTAACAGAATTCAAACGCGTGTCAAAAAAATGCATGTCAAAAAAATGATAACTGTTTTAGTTAAGACATTTTTAAACTGTTCCGACTTCCATCTGAAATATGTAAGCTTAGAAAGTGGTTTTCTTAATGATGACACAGATCGCTGGTATTTGTTTAAAAAAAGCTCCGGCTAAACACAGCCCCTACCAAGGTGCTCTTTTGCTGGTCAGTGGCACTTTCCACTTCAGAGCAGCTGAGTGTTTATAGGTGGGCACCTGGCACAATGCCTGGGAGAACACAGAAGGCCTCTCAAAGATCTGTCAAATGAGATTGGGATCTTTAACCAGCAGGTACTGCCGTAGAACAGACTCTAACACCAGCTTCAAAACACCCTCCATTTAAACCAGCTGTGAGCTCCGCAGTACAGTGCACAGGCAGGACACATGCTTACCACCGAGGCCTCTGTGGGCCAGAGCAGACAAGGTGAGTGTGTCTGAAAAGTCTGCCCCCTAATGACCTCCCTGTTGCACAGTCCCAGAATTGGGTTTCACCACATAAGAGCAAAAACAGGAATTGGCTATATAGTGTTTCAGCTTTAGGAGGCTTTCACTTTGAGCCTGATTCCATTTCTCTGTTACTCAGGGCTTGGCAAGTGGCACCGCACCCCGAGCAAGGCTGTCCCTCAGCTGCAGGTTAGAGCACAGCTTTGTGTGAGTCGGCTGGTGACAGGCTGGAAACACAGAACCATGGTGGGAGGAAGGAGTGTGTGTGGCAGTTCTAAGTCATTGAAATTGCTGTTCTTTCTCCGCAGGCCATGTGGGGTGTCCCTGCTCTTACTCCTCTTTCCTGCATTCATCCTTTAGGAACCAGAGCTAAGGAGCACAGTTTGATGGCTAGGGCAAATGGCAAGGAGAATTGAATTCCTAAAATTGATGGTGGTAGTAGTGGCATACCACCTAAGAGAAGGCTGTTGTGAGATCCTTGCCATAGGCAGGGCCACTGAAACGTCATGGTACACTGAGTCCAGTGGTGTGTCAAAAAAAAAACGAGGAAAAGTATAGCAAGCATTTGTGAGAGTTTTCTTCCTGAGCAGCTGTTTTGAAATAGCTTTCTCTAAACTTTTATAATTTTTTAATAATTTTTATAAAATCAGACTTTATACAATATCTTGCTCATTGGGTTACATGGGAATTGACTAGAATCCTTTTATGCAGTTTTCTATGAAAATGTGTGGCACAATGCCAGGCTCTGGAAGAGACTTAGGAAATAAATAGCACGTGCAAGATGCTTTACGTTGTTGACCAGCTCCCTCTTGGTCCTAAGTAAATAAGCTATGAGAAAGTGAATATGAGTTCTAAACAGTGACTCTTTGTTAAAGCGGTTAGCAAAAGGTTATACATTCACATGTTGTAACAGTGTGATGAGAACATAAGTGTGTTACATAACTTCTCTGCATTCTTCTGAGTGTTTAAAGTACAAGTAAAAAGGAAAAACGATAGGCTTTAAAAAACACATTGAGGGGCGCGGCGCGGTGGCTCATGCCTATAATCCCAGCACTTTGGGAGGCCAAGGCAGGAGGATCATGAGGTCAGGAGTTTGAGACCAGCCTGGCCAACATGGCGAAACCCTGTCTCTATTAGAAATACAAAAATTAGCTGGGCGTGGTGGCAGGCGCCTGTAATCCCAGCTACTGGGGAGGCTGAGGCTGGAGAATCACTTGAACCTAGGAGGTGGAGGTTGCAGTGAGCCAAGATCGCACCATTTCACTCCAACCTGTGCAACAAGCCTGAAACTCCATCTCAAAAAGAAAAAAAAAAATTGAGAAATTACTATTTTACATGAGAATATCATCTGCCTGATTCAAACTAGAGATGAAACCACCTTTTCCCTCCTTACCTTTAATCTTCCTCAGAAAACACCACATTATACATTTCTTCCTCTTCCGTATTTATTTGCATGTTTATTTTAATAACTTCATTGAGGTATAATTTACCTCCAGTAAGTTCACTTATTTTAGGTGAATACGCTGATGAATTTTAGAAATTATACAGAGTGATGTAAACACCTCCATAATCAAGATAAGTAGGACATTTCCATCACCTTTAAAAATGCCTTCACGCTCTTTTGCAGTTGATCCCTTCCCTTAATCCCCAGCCCTGGGCAACCTCTGATCTGCTTTCTGTCACTATAGCTTTGTGTCACTACAAAACATTTTATATAAATGGAATCCTACTCTGTGTAGTCTGCTGTGTGTTTTCTTTCACTTAACCTTTTGGAGACTTATTTGTATTGTTTGGTGTTTTCATATTTCATCTCTTTTATTGCTGAGTAGTATTCAATAAGTATGGCTCTATGAAGTAAGAGAATATAAGCATATGTGTATGTGTAGGTGGTTCACGTGAGCATGTTCTCTTCCTCACCACTCCACTTACTGACTGCTCAAATGAATTAATTTAAGATGGCTCTTCATCTTTTGACAGTTTAACTTTTAAAATTTGACTATTCCTTTATTTCTTTTGCAAGTGAAGGTTATACTTACAACTTTAAATATTATTTATATTAAGCAATTTAGTTATCATGTGCCTTGATACCGTTTTCTTCATGATTCTTGTGCTTGAAGTTTGTTGAGCTTCTTTGATCTGTGAGTTTCTAGTTTTCATCAAATTTGGAAAATTTTTTGGTCATTATTTCTTCACATACTTTTAATCCATTTCCTCCCTTTCTGCTCTCCTTCAGTGACTGGCTCGTTGGTCTATCCTTCCTTCTTTCTTTCCCTTGTTTCTTTTGTCTTTTCTCTGTTTCATTTTAGGTCATTTCTATTGCAGGGTCATCAAATTCACTAGTCTTTCCTTCTACAATGTCTAGTCTGCTCTTATTCCCATTTAGCATAGTTTTCACCACAGGCATTATAGTTTATCTTTGGAAATTTGATTTAAATCTGTTGTTTAAAAAATATCTTCCATGTCTCTTAAGATGTTCATTCTTTTTTTCTAGCTTGGAGAACATGAAGAATACAGTTAGAACTTTTAGAGTCCCTGTCTGCTAATGTTATCATTTGTTGTTTCTGGCCTGTTTCTGTTGACTGATTTTTCTCCTCATTATGTGTTGTACTTCTCACTTCTCACATGCCTGGTCATTTTTAAAATTGGATACCAACTATTGTGAATTTTACCTTTTTGTGTGCTGGATTTTTTGGTATTGCTATAAACATCCTTGAGCTTTGTTCTTGGATGTATTAAGTTACTCAGAAACAGTTTGATCCTTTTGAAGTTTGCTTTTAAGCTTTACTAGGTAAGATGAGAGCAGGCGTTAGGGATGCTGTCGGTAGCCTTTCTGAGTACTCTTTCTGATGCCCTGTGAATTATGAGGTTTTCCACTCTGACTGGTGAGATTAGGCACTATGTCCGGTCCTGTGTGAGGCTCTGGGATTGTTTCCTTTGCTTCTCTCACGGGGTTCTTTCCCTGTTCTCAGTTTTCTCACATGCAAGCCCTTATCAGTGCTCAGTTGAAGATTTGGGGGACCATCTAAGATCTCTGCAACACTACCTCTGTGCAGCCCCCGTCTCTTTATTACCCTGCTCTGTGAGCCGCAATTGCCTTGAGACTCCCCAGTCTATCTTCTCAGCTCAAAGAGATGCTAGGCTCCTCCTGGGTGCCCTTTGCCTGCACCCCGGCCTGGAAACTGTCCCCAGGCAGTAAGGTGGGCTTACCTCGTTGGCTTTCCCTCTCTCAGGATCACTGTCCTTTGCTGCCTGACGGCCAATGACCGAAAACTACAGTTTCTATACTTTTTTCAGTTCTTTCGTTTTCATGGCGGAAGGTAAATGTAGTTCCTGTTATTCCATCTTCACTGGAAACGGAAATCCCAACCTAGTTTTTAAAACTTTTAATGAAATATTTTTAGCACTCAGGCAAGTGTATTGATTATGCAGATAGCCATGACTCGTTTTTATAGTTTTGTCATTTTTCCACTGTATTTTTAAAAACAAAGTAGTACAGATACAATTAAAATCCTCTTTTTTTTTCCCAGACAGAGTCTCACCCTGTTGCCCAGGCTGGAGGCCGCAATCTCGGCTCACTGCAGCCTCTGCCTCCCACGTTCAAGCAATTCTCCTGCCTCAGCCTCCTGAGTAGATGGGGTTGGTTACAGGTGCCCGCCACCGCACCCAGCTGATTTTTGTATTTTTTTTAGTAGAGACGGGGCTTCACCATGTTGGCCAGGCTGGTCTCGAACTCCTGATCTCAGGTAATGCACCTGCCTTGGCCTTCCAAAGTGCTGGGATTACAGGCGTGAGCCACTGCACCTGGCCTTTGATGTGAATCTTTCTGAAAAAAGACGCACATTTGCACTGATGGTGCAAAGGCAATAGTGAGTAAATGGGGCAGGGCCTTGGCACGAATTGAGGTAGTGGCACCAAACTCTACTAGTAGTCATTGTGTTCTTCATTTCCATATACTTCAAGGAAAAAAAAAAAAAAGCCAGCTTCACTAAAGAATGACCTTGAAGAAGCAGTAAAAATTACTTATATTATTAAATCTCAACCCTAAATATCTTGTCT
>NW_012104343.1:251573-258696 GCF_000951045.1 Mandrillus leucophaeus
AAATCCCAACCTAGTTTTTAAAACTTTTAATGAAATATTTTTAGCACTCAGGCAAGTGTATTGATTATGCAGATAGCCATGACTCGTTTTTATAGTTTTGTCATTTTTCCACTGTATTTCTAAAAACAAAGTAGTACAGATACAATTAAAATCCTCTTTTTTTTTCCCAGACAGAGTCTCACCCTGTTGCCCAGGCTGGAGTGCATTGGTGCAATCTCGGCTCACTGCAGTCTCCATCTCCTGGGTTCAAGCAATTCCCCCGTCTCAGCCTCCCTAGTAGCTGGGATTATAGGCATGTGCCACCACACATGGTTAATTTTTGTATTTTCAGTAGAGATGGGATTTCACCATGTTGGCCAGGCTGGTCTCAAACTCCTGATCTCAAGTGATCTTCCCACCTCAGCCTCCCAAAGTGATGGGATTACAGACGTGAGCCACCATGCCCAGCCAAATCCTCTCTTCTTAATCCTATTCTTCTTTCCCTTTACAGAGGTAGCCAATATTCTGTATTTGATTATTGTCATTCATGTGTGGATTTAAAAAAATAGTTTTACTACATATGTATGTATCTATAAATAGTCTCTATTAACAGTATTATCTGAAGACATAAAACAGTATTATGCTGTACCTATAATTCTTCCATTTTCTTTCACTTTTCATTCAGCATTTAAAAAATATTTATCCCTATGACACGGATAGCTTTAGCTGAAATGTACATTCTACAAGAACAAGAATCTTGCTGTGTTTTGTTCACTAGGATATTCCAAGCATCTAGATATTGTCTGGCATATTATAGGGTCAATCAACATTTGTTGAATGAATGAGTGCTGTATCGTACTTGACTACATGAGTATGCCACAGTGTATTCTCCTGTTGATGAATGCTTAGGTTGTTGTACCTTTTTTTGTTGTTTTTTTTTTTGTAATATGAACAGTGCTATGGTGAATGTTCTGGTTTGTGTCTCCTTGTGCACGTATGTAAGGATTTCTTTTAGGAAATACTGGGTGTTAGGGGCAGGCACCTCTCCAACTTAGCAGTACCTTGCTGAGTTACCCTCCATGGTAATATTATCAGTTTATACTCCCACTAGCAGTGTATAAGAATCCCAGTTTCTCCATATTCTCACCAACATTTGATATTATCAGATATTTTGATTTTTGCCAATCCTATATACATAAGATTATGTTTTGTTTTACTCTTTGTTAATAACACATATCATTTTTCTTAATAGAAATTTGATGTATTCTTTCCATCCTGGGAATGGACATAATGATAGTCGGAGGACTGTGTTTTATACCAATGAAGAGTGGGAATTTTTAGACCCAACCCCTAAGGACCTAGAGGAGTCCATAGTACAGGAAGAAAAGAAGAAGCCGACCCCTGAAGGAAACAAAGGTATCTATGCACTTCCTGTTGTCTGTCATTCTCTCTACTGCCATCTGTTAACCACCAGTGATGTGGGAGACACTTTATTAGCAGGTATTTCTGGAAGCAGAAGGCCTAATTGGGGCTTGCATTTTCTTTGTGGGACTTAAAACATAAAGGCTTGGCAAATTATTTAATAAATGTTACAAGAAATAAATGGCTGTCTAGTCCAATGGCTCAAAATTTTTTGGGAAATAGAACACTTAGAAGTCATGATCCTCTTTATGGAAATATTGATTTTTTAAAAACTTTTTAGTTAATATAAATGATCAAAGCCAGGTGTAGTGGCTCATGCCTATAATACCAGCACTTTGGGAGGCCAAGGTGGGTGGATCACGAGGTCATGAGTTCGAGAC
Source organism: Mandrillus leucophaeus (assembly GCF_000951045.1). Lineage (NCBI taxonomy): Eukaryota > Metazoa > Chordata > Mammalia > Primates > Cercopithecidae > Mandrillus > Mandrillus leucophaeus. Next base: position 253,355 of record NW_012104343.1, read on the forward strand.
CAGCCTGGCCAACATGGTGAGACCCTGTCTCTACTAAAAATACAAAACTTAGCCAGGCAGGAGAATTGCTTCAACCCAGGAGGCAGAGGTTGCAGTGAGCTGAGACTGCGCCACTGCACTCCAGCCTGGGCAACAGAGCGAGACTGTATCTCAAAAAAAAAAAAAATTGTCTTTAGAAAACTCGTAAAATTAAGATTGATAACTCAGAATAACATTGGATTTTTGTTATTTGCGTAATATTATATGACTGTGGCATTTTGGGAAAATCGTTTATTTCATTCTTTCTGTATCAGGCAAATTTACAGTTTATGACCTGGTTCGGTGTGTAATCTTATTCTTCAGATTCCCAATGCAGTTTGTGCTTGTCTGTAGATGCTATTATTATTACGACGCACATAAAACTTGAGGGATAAATAGGGTTGGGTCCATTGCAGTCACCGTAGCTATGAATTCAAATAGGATCTTTCCAGAAGCATTTATTATAGATAGTATTTGATATTGAATCTTTATTAAAAATTGTTTTAATGGTTAATAGATATTGTGAACTGTCACTGTATGTTCAGTTGGTTACCTTTTGCCCTCATTTATTCCACTCCAACAACCGACCTAGGTTCTGTTCTTCAGACCTACAAGGCATGCTCCTATCTCAGTAACCTTTACAATTGGTGTTTCTTCCATCTGGAATGCTTTCTCCACATATGTGCATAACTGATTTCCTATCTTCCTTCAGATATTTGTGCAAGTGTCATCTTAGGGAAATCTTTTCTGATTGCCCTAGTTATAATTGCAACTTAAATCTCCTACTTCTTGTCCCTCTTTTCTACTTAATTTTCTCCTTAGCAACTATCACTATCTGGCAGGCCCTCTATTTCACTGCCTCATTGTCTTTCTCCCCTTTCCTAAAATATTAGTTTCATGAGAGTAGGAACTGTATCCACCTAGTTGCCTACTGAATACATTATACCTAAAACAGTACCTGGGTAAAGCAGATACTGAACTATTTGAGTGAATGAAAAAACAAAAAACAGGAATGAGTGAGTGAGTGAATGAATAAAAATATAAATGGTTGGAAACATATATATGAATAAATATGTAGATGAAAAATACTCTAAGACCAGATGCTTGGCTCACACCTGTAATCCCAGCACTTTAGGGGACCAAGGCAGGCAGATCAAGAGGTCAGGTGTTCGAGGCCAGCCTGGCCAATATGGTGAAACCCCGTCTCTACTAAAACTACAAAAATTAGCCAGGTGTGGTGGCATGTGCCTGTAGTCCCAGCTACTCAGGAGGCTGAGGCAGGAGAATTGCTTGAACTCAGGAGGTAGAGGTTGCAGTGAGCTGAGATTATGCCTCTGCACTCCAGCCTGGACAACAAAGTGAGATTCTGTCTCAAAAAAAAAAAAAAAAAACCGATAGTAACCTGTATTTTTGTGCAACAGAAATAAGATAACCCATTATAAAATTGAGTTTTTAGATATGGATAAATTTTTGCTTGTCTGCCTGGCAATATTTAAGTTAAGTTGGTATCTAATGTTATTTAGCTACAGTAATGTTTAGAGTGCTATAAAATTTGTAATTAAACACATTTGTTACTTTTTTAAAAAAGTTTATTATCTGTGAGAAAAGAATAGTTTTCAAGTTTTGATAGAGTTAAGCAGTGCAGGGGACAGAATTCTTTTTTTTTTTAAAAGACAGAGCCTTGTTCTGTTGACCGTGCTGGATGGAGTGCAGTGATGCAATCATGGCTCACTACAGCCTCCTGGGCTCAAGCACTTTTCCCACCTCAGCCTCCTGAGTAGATGGGGGACCACAGGCACACCACCATACCTGGCTTATTTTTTAATTTTAATTTTTATTTTTTTGTGGAGACAGAGTCTCCCTTTGTTGCCCAGGATAGTCTCTAACTCCTGGGCTCAAACGAATCCCCCTGCCTTGGCCTCCCAAAGGCCTGTAAGTGCTGGGATTATAGTCGTGAGCCACCACACCTGGCTGAGAAATCGTAATTCTTTCTGATAATGTCAGGTATCCCTTTATCACCCCAATAATGTTTATGCAGTTTGGCTAGATTTATAGCAATGAGAGCTCTTTTTTTGCACATAAATCCTAGAGGTATATGAAGTCTGACTTTCAAATCAGTACAGTAACTAAAATATTTTAGAGCCACTTAAATAGATGACTACACTGGTAGGTGTGAGACTCATCAGTCCGTCAGAGCCATAGTAACTGTATATTGGAGAAATTGGAACTGCTTTATCTCTGGATGGCCCTGGGCTGCTGCTTACCTGCTAATTTTGAGTTTCAGTGCAGTTAATACATTGGGAGTTTGGAAGAAAGCTTAGCTTTCTTCATTGAAAACTTTAAAAGGCAGATGGTCTGACTCCTCCAAACCCCTCAACCCACACCAACATTACGTACAACCCCCCACCTACATACATATGTGCACAGCCTAGATAAAAAATTAGTTGTACGCTACAAGATACCGAACATAGTGAAGCTACTAGATTGTAACTTTCTGAGGGCCTGCTTGGTTCTGAGTTTTCTTCTCCTTTTCGAATAGTTTGGAGATTATGGTTTCATATTAGGGTAATTCATCTAACAATAACTGCTTTGCCAAAATCTGCTTTTATGCATTGGACAAGTGCTGCACTTACTTTATTCTACACTGTGTGCTGTATAGTTTATTCTATACTTTTATCTTTGTTTTCTTTGCATCTATAGCATGTTTGCTGGTGGTTTGTTTTCTCTTTGCTATTTTGACCAATGACACATTGGAGATTTTCTCATCTATAAGAAACTATTTTTAAAAGCTTATGTTCCATCCCCTTTTCTTTCCACCTTAATGCACTAAGCATCACTTTTTTGTTTCTTTTTGACTTTTTTTTTTCCTTTTTGTGGAGAATGGGGTCTCTTGCTTCTAGGATTCTAACATATTTGCACCTTATGGTTTCCACTCTGATAAATTTTCAAGTTTGTATCAGAAGCCATAGCCTTTATGTTGTACTTACAGGCAAATATTACAATTCCTTATTTTTCAACAGTTTCACAAAGGCTGAAAAATTTGCCTCATACTTCCCTCAAAGCCAAACAGTTGCTTCAAACTTCATCTACAAATAGAGGTAAGTACTAAGTTTAAAGTTCAGCAGATGATCTAGTTCAATCTTAAGCCTTTTGACATACTGAGTGACCGGTGTCTGTAATATAATATAATATGTTTTAGTCTTTTTAAAAAAAATAACAATAGGCCGGGCGCGGTGGCTCATGCCTGTAATCCCAACACTTTGGGAGGCTGAGGTGGGTGGATCACGAGGTCAGGAGATCAAGACCATCCTCACTAACACAGTGAGACCCCGTCTCTACTAAAAGTAGAAAAAAATTAGCCAGGCATGGTGGCACGCACCTGTAATCCCATCTACTCAGGTGGCTGAGGTAGGAGAATTGCTTGAACCCCGGAGGTGGAGGTTTCATTGAGCCGAGATTGCGCCACTGCATTCCGGCCTGGGCGACAGAGTGAGACTTTGTCTCTAAATAAATAAGCAAATAAATAATTTTTAAAAAGCAATAAAATAATGAGAATTTATCATGTTATTTGGGTAAATCCAGAAGAAACATTTTCTACAGAGGTATGTATTGGGTTGTTTTGCTGAAAGGAGTAAGTGATATATAGAGAATTTATTTTTGTTACCAACTTAAAACTAAAAGTCATTGTTTCAACTTTATGCCAACTAAAATTCATAAGTGCTTTAAAATGAGCTTTATATATACATTTTAATGGACTCGGGAAAGCATTTCTGGACTGATTTCATAGAAGTAGAATTTCTGGAGGAAAATAATATAAAACAGTTTTAGGGATTTTAGTAGAAATTTTCAAATTATCCTGGAGGAAAATTGGTTCAGTTTATACTCCCACCAACAGCGACAGAGCTCCAGTTTCCTCCTTCCATTTGGCATCTTTGCTGGTCTTTAAGCAGAAAATATTGTTTTCATTACATTTCTTTGGTTTTAGTGCTTTTGAATCTTTTTTATGTGCTTACTGGCCGTTTTTATTTTTGTAGTAAGTGCCTGTTTCTCCATTGCCCACTTTCTGTTAGAAATCATTTGGTTTTTTCTGAGTAATTTTATAAAATTATAAAATATTTTATCTTTTTTTAATCATTTGTCTTTTTCTGAGTAATTTAAAGATTTCTTTATAAGCGAAGGATACAAACCTTTTATCTGTCATTGAAGTTTCAAAAACTTTCTCCCAGTAAGTAATTTGTCATTTTGCTTTATTTTTTCTTCCTTTGTTTTTTGCTAGCCAAACTCCAAAGTCACATTTTACTTAATTTTTATCCTGCTGAATGAAAGCATTTTAACTTAGTGATTTTAGTGTAAACAGGAGCAGGACAGAATGTAATTATCTAGGTCTTGCTCTGTCACCCAAGCTGGAGTGTAGTGGCATGATCATAGCTACTGCAGCCTCAAACTCTGGGACTCACGTGATTTTCCTGCCTCAGCCTCCCAAGTAGCTAGGACTACAGGTGTGTACCACCACGCCCTGCTGATTTTTAAAATTTTCTGTAGAGATACGAATTCGCTGTGCTGCCCAGGCTGGTCTTGAACTCCTGAGTTCAAGTAATCCTCCCACCTTGGCTTGCCAAAGTGCTAGGATTACAGGTGTGAACTACTGTTTCTGGTTGAGAGTTTACTTTTGTTTGCTAGTGGTGTTCTTGGTATCTTTTCACATTTGAGGCTTTGGTCCTAGTGCTGAAGTATTACACTTACCATCTGAGGTTTACAGGACTTGTGTTTTAATATTGAACAGATGGAACTGTTCTGCATCTTTGCAGGTATACAAAATATGCCTACCAGGACTCCCTTTTGTATCCATTGAAAGCAAGAAGTAATAGAGTAAAATTTTGCCTAGCTAGAGGCTTTGAAAGAATGGAGTGTTCTGGTTTAATTCTATTAACTTAGAATTATGAAGGTGAAAATTTTTCAAAACTTTAATTTCGTATTGAATGCAATTTGAAAATATAACCAATGATTCCATTTTTTTTCTCTAATAAGTTTGGACATTCAGATCTACGTGATCTTTTATTATAGAACTCCTAGTGTGCCTGAGACTTACATTGTGAAGATCCTTTTCTGAAACTTTAGATGTAAGAGGATGTAAATGGTATTGTGTGAGATCAGGCTGGATGAGAACTGTTACCTGTAAATACACTTTTTAGACTAAATCTCTGATTGCCACTTGTTTTCTAATTTAACTTATAAAAATAAAACACACTGGGCCGGGCTCGGTGGCTCAAGCCTGTAATTCCAGCACTTTGGGAGGCCGAGACGGGCAGATCATGAGGTCAGGA
>NW_012104343.1:259556-262390 GCF_000951045.1 Mandrillus leucophaeus
TCCTTTTTCTCTCCCCCATCACTTAGCATTTAGCCTTACTTTAGAAGGGCCCTGTATTTGCTTTAGACTGGTAAAGAGCTTTGAGTGCTTATTAAATTGAAAGCTTTGTGTTTTTATTTATTTATTTATTTATTTATTTATTTATTTATTTATTCTTGTGAGATGGAGTCTTGCTCTGTCACCCAGGCTGAAGTGCAGTGGCGTGATCTCGGTTCACTGCAACCTCTGCCTCCTGGGTTCAAGCGATTCTCCTGCCTCAGCCTCCTGTGTAGCTGGAATTACAGGTGCCCATCACCACGCCTGGCTAGTTTTTGTATTTTTAGTAGAGACGGGGTTTCACCATGTCAGCCAGTCTGATCTCAAACTCCTGACCTCAGGTGAGCCACCTGTCTCAGTGTCCCAAAGTACTGGGATTACAGGCATGAGCCACCATGCCCGGCCCAAAAGCTTTGTGTTTTTAAAGATATTAGACATGTTTCTTGTTTAAAAAAAATCTTAACAGTAATGTAGGAGAATAAGATAAACTTTTTCCAAAAAAGAGAAATCATTGTGATTATTTTTTTCATTGGAATGTTGGATAATGTAGTCTGCTTCATTAATCATCAAGTGTGCTATGGATTTTTCCATTTTTACAGGATTTGTACCTCAATTGATGGAATACTGGTAATTCTTCTATTCCATTTGAAGATGAAAAAGGCCAAAATCGTAGGCCTGGCATAGAAGTTGGATAATGAAGACAGCTCTGGAAGAACATATAGATACACACATAGACACACACATATATAAAATACACAGACATATTATTTTTAAAGTTTATTTTTTAAAGTTTTAAAGTTTTCAAAATGAAAACTGGCCCTGCCCCTCTCCCAGAGTGAGCGGAGGACAGTGGTTACATGAGCAGCTTTCCTTGTGAGGCCACAGGTCCCTCTGGACATGCTGCTGCCTGGCCATGGCTCCTTTCCCTTTCATCTTTCTCATAGACCAAGAGGCTTCGAGCATTAAGGCCACACCCCTATTATGCATTCTAGTGCGACCCTGGTTACACCTCCTCTGGCTCAGTCACACAGCTGTGTGGTAGGCTACTAGTAGTGTTTAGCAGTTGTCACTGGGATCACATTGATGTGGCCCCATCCCCGCCTCTCCCTGCCCAGTGATATCGGAAGAAACCTGACAGAGAAAATTGTCCACGGCCAAGAAAAAGGTAAAATGCACCAGGTTATGGCCCCCTGACCCAGGCCCAGTCCCCCTCCGATGGTAGGACTGCTGCCAGAGTCTGTGCCACTCCTGAGGCACACCAGGCTGGGCCCCACCCAATGCCTCTGGGCTCCCCCAACCAAAATCTTATAGCCAGCCCCTCCCCCTCAGCAGCCCAGCCTCTGCCCTCACCAGTTGCCCCAGGGTGACTTTGGGTGGGTGACTCCTGGGGCTCCCTGCTCCATACTCAGTCTTTACCTTCTGCTGCCCCAAGTGTGACCTCCCTTGGGTCTTTGGGCTGACATCTCCAAGGACCTGGGTCCTGGCCCTGCACCTCCTTCCCACATCTCAAAGTGGTGACTCAGGCGTCATGCTGATAGGCACCCCCACCCCAGGGAGGAGTGGAATATAGTGACATCACAGTTCCCCTAGGAACTGTCATTACTGCCACGAAACTGGTCTTTGATCTTAGGACCCAGTCCACTAAGTGTTCTCACCCTGCTTCTGGTTCCTCTGGTCACAGCACAGGTTTCCAGCTGGAAGGGGAATGGGGACTATGGGACCTAGGAGTGAGAGGTTTCAGGCTGCCTTACTCCATTAGCAGAGACATTGACAATGTGAAAAGCCCACACTTTCCCCATGAGCTCAAAATGTTGACAGTGTCTCTGGGTGGCAATAGGAGAATGAGTTTGGTTTGATTTTGTCCCAGGCTTCTACTCTCCAGAGAGTTTAACATTTTTTTCTGAGTTTTCCACCTCATATTCAAATTCTCTGTGGTTCCGGGACCAGAATGCCCTTCAATCAGTGGTTTCTAGAGTAAGATCTGCTTATCTTCTGTGGAACAGATCTTGGGAAACTGAATTTGACAGCTTGAATCTTCCTCGTATCATCTCAACCTAGGGTACTTTGAGTGCCTGGGGTTGTTGCTTCTTGGGAAAGTGCTAGCCTGACTAGTTGTCAGAAGCCCTATATTTTTATCCTGACTGAGTCCCTAATTTGCTCTTTGATTCTGGACAAGCCACCTCTCCTCCTTGGGCTTGCATTTCCTGAGGAGGTTGAGTTAGAGAATATCAAAGGGCTCTGTTAGCTCTGAGAGTCCAAGGTTTAAAGGCTCAGTAGAGCTGGGCATGGTGGCTCCTGCCTGTAATCCCAGCACTTTGGGAGACCGAGGTGGGTGGATCAGGAGGTCAGGAGTTCGAGACCAGCCTGACCAACATAGTGGAACCCCATCTCTACTAAAAATACAAAAATTAGCCAGGCATGGTGGCACACGCCTGTAGTCCCAGCTATTCAACTCAAGAAGCTGAGGCAGGAGAATCGCTTGAACTTGGGAGGCAGAGGTTGCGGTGAGTCGAGATGGTGCCACTGCATTCAAGGCTGGGCAACAGAGCAAGACTCCATCCCCCCGCAAAAAAAAAAAAGGCCCACTAGAATGAAAACCTCAGGGCCAAGGGCTCCTGTTTGTCTTTTTCTGCGTTATATCTCTGCTATTACTCCTGTTTGTCTTTTTCTGTCTTATATCTCTGTATTAAGAACCATACCTGAGGCCGGGTGCGGTGGCTGAAGCCTGTAATCCCAGCACTTTGGGAGGCCGAGATGGGCGGATCACGAGGTCAGGAGATCAAGACCATCCTGGCTAA